>NC_063059.1:23260273-23560273 GCF_018812025.1 Megalobrama amblycephala
TTCATTCATTCATTCAGGCATGATTTTATAACATCATATATCAACATAGTGCAAAATGGTATTAAAATTGTGTAGAAGCCGTTGCTTTGCTATGAGAAAGAATGTCCGGAAAAATAAATTTCATCGATGTCATTCAGAGTAACCAATATAAAGGGACCATTTTGGATCAAGTCATGCGATCAATATCATGTGACAGGATGTGACATCGTTCAGAGACCTGCAAAGGACCACATGGTCCTGAAGCAAAGTAACTAACTCTCTCTTAACTACTTGAAAAAAATCTTGTTTTCACTTGCTCTTACGCATGTCCCGAAACATCAGGTCATTCGGTACAACCGCTATAAAACATGGAAAATGTTGTATATTTTAAAAACTTGTATTAAATATAAAATGTTTGATTGTCCTTTTGCTAGCTAGCTAGCTAGATATCAGCCTGTTAACATTGTTTAAAAAATATCGTTATTCGGTAAAACCGAAATTTTGGTTAAAACTAATGACTTTTTTGGTGACAAAATTTGTCCATCCTGTAAAACATGACAAAATCAGTGTTAATTGACTATAAAAACCCCATAATATCAATAGCACTTAATAAAACTTAAAAATTAATTATATCTCCATTGTTGTTTTTTTTTGTTTTGTTTTTTACAGTTAAAAACCTTATTCGTCAATAACTTGAATATGTAAACAGTCAATGTATCAAAAAAAAAAAAAAGATCAGAGCCTCTGCTTTTAAACATTCATTCTTTTTTTGATCAACACTTGGATGTGGGTATATTTCATTAAGAAACATTTCAAACAAAAAAGACTTTGTCCAGATAGGATTGAGAATGATCAAAATATAGATTGAGAAGATCGAGTCCATTAACATACCCAAAGTTTTTGTTTTTCAGTTCATTTTTTATATATATATATATATATATATATATATATATATATATATATATATATATATATACACACATACACATACACATACACACACATATATATATATATATATATATATATATATATATATATATATGTGTGTGTGTGTCTTTGGGCTCCAGCCATTGAACACTTAAATGAAGTGTTTTTCATTTAAACGTGTTCATGGCATCAGCAGTGTTATAGCAGCATTATCTGCAACTCTTACACAAACAGTGACAGGAGTTACATGGGACAATGCACCGTTAGTCGCTTGATTTCCCCCTCTGAGTGGACCGGAGGACCGCATGGTACCTCCCATCAATAGATGTATTGTAAAAGTACCATGATGTCACAAGTGCTCTCATTGCAAAGAAAAGCAATCATATGACCACCCCTAATGCATTGAGACTGTTTCTCAGCGATGGCTTGATCTGACACTGTTAGATTGTCCTGTTTCTTTTATCTCATGTCGAAAGTGTCACGTTTTGCTCTTGGTTACAGCTATATCTTCAGACTGAGCTGTACGCGACTCGGCCAGTGGGCTATCGGTTACGTCACAGCTGATGGGAACATCTTGCAGACCATTCCTCATAACAAACCCCTCTTCCAGGCCCTCATCGATGGCTTTAGGGAAGGATTGTAAGTCAAAACAGAGGTTCAAATTAAGCACAGAGAACATCCATTCACACATTTAGATGCGTAATGAAGCATCATGTCACACTTTATTTCTCTCGGATCTTAAGTGTGTCTTACAGACTGTTTATCCCTGTTTAGCTACCTTTTCCCCGATGGCCGCACTCAGAACCCTGACCTCACAGGGCTGTGTGAGCCCTCGCCTCAAGACCATATCAAAGTCACACAGGTCTGTTTTTGTTTTAATTATATCAGTCAGCCACCTAAATCTTGAATCATTTGGATAATACCTATCTTTCATCTCCTACAGGAGCAATATGAGCTCTACTGTGAGATGGGCTCTACCTTCCAGCTGTGTAAGATCTGTGCTGAGAATGACAAGGATGTGAAGATTGAGCCCTGCGGCCACCTCATGTGCACTTCCTGTCTTACAGCCTGGCAGGTAAACCTGAAGAGCCTTCAGCCATCATCTGTTTGGACACACATGCCATGTTTTCTTCACTCACGGGTTCTTTTCTCTTCATTTTAGGAATCAGAAGGTCAGGGTTGCCCGTTCTGCCGCTGTGAAATTAAGGGCACCGAGCCCATCGTTGTTGACCCCTTTGATCCCAAGGACCCCAATAGCGGAGGCTCCTACGGAGGCTGCAGGGGCACGTATGGAGCCGAGGGAGCCCCTTCGCCCAGCTACGACGATGACGATGATGATCGTTTGGAGGACTCACCTTTCATGATTAGCAAGCTGGTCGGTTCTAAAGTGAGAATAACTTTATCTCCTTATGATGTTATGGACCATTCAGCTTTGCTAAACCTGCAAAAAGATGTCATCTTCTACACCTTAACCTGTTTTTCAATGAACAGAATTGATTCAGCTGTCACCTGCCTCAGTAAATATTATTTTTTTAATGTGTAAGGCTTCTGTTTTGAAGTTTAATATAGGAATTCCATCAAATCCAAACCAAATAACTTTTCCTGCAGGCTCTGAAATGTTGGCTTGAGTATTTAGCATCAGTAATCTGTATTGATGTATGCTGAATGGTTTGGCTTGTTTCAGGTGGAGAGGCCACCCTCACCGCTGTCAATCGCCCCTCAGGCAGTCGTTCCCCCAGTACCTCCTCGGCTGGATCTGCTTCCTCTCAGACCCACCAACCCTCCCGGGGCCTCTAGTCCAGGGGCCACATCCAAGGTAAATGCACTAGCATGGAATGTTTCGGCAAGTTTTTTTTACTCTCGGTACTGCAGTTTGGAATGTATTAAGCATTTTTAGATGGAAATTTTAGAGTTAGGATTAGCAGAACACTGCTTGATGTTCTGGTGCTATTGCAGTTTTTGATGTCTAGTTTATCCATAATCCAGGCCCCATCCCATCACAAGGACAAGCCATTACCGCTGCCCCCGACTCTAAGGGACCTGCCGCCGCCTCCTCCCCCAGACCGACCTCCACCTACCGGCTCTGACAACCGGCTCCCGAGACGCCCTCTTCCCAGTACGCCCGGAGAACCTTCTCGGGACAAACTGCCTCCTGCCCCTCCTAACCGCAACATGCCGGACTGGAACTCCCGGCCCGTACCCAAAGCCCCATCACAGCCACCAGCAAGCGGAGACTCCCGTGGATCTCGAGAACTCTCTAACCGACACTCTCTGCCTCTCCAACTTCCTTCCACGCTCGACGCCAGAGCCGAAGGCCCGCGAAACAATGGTCCCCCCAGCCTCGACCACCAGCTGGTGAGGACACGCATGCCATATTTACACATTGACATAAGCTGAATCCTGAGAGATATATATATTAATCTAACCTTCATGTGCTTCATATGCAGAGTTTTGTATCATCCAGTTCTGGGTCGGAGTACGACAGCCCAAAAGTAAAGCCATCTGCTTCGGCTAATGCCATCTATTCTTTGGCAATCAGGTAGGTGCCACAAAGCCAACATAAAAACTAGCGCTGCATCATATATATTGAAATAAAACCTAAATCATGATAAATGGTTAATGCGATTAGTCAATCGCTTGGTGCAATTTAGTTAATTAAATGCACTGCTGGTCATTTTATTTTTGTATTAAAAATTAGGTACACAGAAGTCACGGTTCAGTACATACCTCGGTTTTGGGGTCACTGTTCGGTATGATTTTGGCACAATAGGAAAAATGGTCATACTTAAGCTTGGAAAGACGCATTCAATGTGTGCGCACTACCTAGTGGACTTTTTTTCAAACGTTTAAATCATCTGCTCACATAGGGATGATCACTTCCATTTGGAACTTTCCCCGTGAGCCGTTGGGTACAAATACTCATACCGTTACACCCCTAGACGAATACATGTACCATTAACACCCCTATTAAATACTCCATTTTATTTTACAATTTATAATTGCTGTCTTATATTGTTTAATGTTTTTTAATCACAATACAAAACTTTATTTTATAGTCATATTGAATGGTCAAAAGCAGTTTTTTATTAATATTATTATTATTCTGTTGACTTTATGGTTTTTGAGAGGTTTGAATTTGTTCTTGTTAAGAGTGAAGCCAAATGTGTAAACCAAAATTTAGTTTTTTTTCCCCCAATTGTTCAACATTAAAAGGAACTCAGAGAAAGTCGTCAAAGTAATTTTTCAGCATTTTAAAAAATTGTACATTTTCTCTGCACTCCCTAACAAAATCGTTCTAGAATTACTCATTCTTTCCAAACAGAAGCTTTTCAAGTCAACTGATAAAATTTCCTGTGTTTTTTCATATTGCAGAATAAATTGCAGACAATCCCCAAATATTGCAATGTCCATTTGTTCATGTTGCAATGATAAAAACACCCCCTAACTTCCTGCACTATAAACCTGTTAGTTAAGCAAGAGGTCACATGTATGTTGACTCTTTCTCCTGTCCTGACAGGCCTCTCCCAGCAGTTAAGGCTCAGACAGGGGAGGACGCCTCTGAGAACGATGAGGAGTCGGAGTACATGACTCCATCTTCTCGACCAGTGCTGCCCTCTGCTGCGGGGGAGGCTGTGCCCAGGCCACCTCTTCCACTTTCTCTCAGTCCCAGGTAAAGTTAATTCACCAGCCATGGAGGTGCAGAGACACATTTACAATCTCTGTCAGTGTACTAAACCTCACCATTTAACTCTCTCTAGAAGTGTACTCACTGAAATGGAGTCAGAAAGCCCACAGATGTATGAAGCCATGTACAATATCCAAGCCCAGGCCCTCACCACCTCTGGACCACAGCAGGCCAGAGACTCAGGTACTGTGATGTGTGAAGATCTTCATCTTCATACAGACAGTCTGCCAGTATATTCTGCAATGTGAAATACTGTGTGTCCTTGTTCAGATTACTCTGAATTGCCTCCTTTGACCTGCACTAATGGCCTGAGGGATCCTATTGGTGCATGTGGTGAGGAGGAGGAGGAGAACAGCTATGACTACCCCAAGCCCCATCTACCTGCCAATCTAGCCCGACGCACGCTTTCAGATATTAACCCCACATCCTCAGCCTTCAGCCGCCTTTCCATAGACAGTGAGCTTGGCGCAGCATCAAGTAAGTGTTATTTTTATTTGCTTATCTGTGTTTGTCTGTGTGTTCTTGTATATATGGTTTTTGAGGACACAAATTTGTATAATGACATGGGTATTACACCGTAAACATGGTTTATGAGGACACTTCCTGTGTCCTCAAACCAAATGGCTTAAAAAACATACTAAACAATGTTTTTATGAAACTTAAAAAGTACCAAAAATGTTCTGTGATGGGTAGGGTTAGTGTAGGGGCATAGAATATACAGTTTGTACGATATAAAAACCATTACACCTATGTAGAGTCCCCGTAAACCATATATACAAGTGTGTGTGTTTGTGTAATATTTTGAATATCAGGGTTCAATTAAATTTTCGTTAAATTTTAGGGTTTTTTGTGTGTGTTACTCATTTTAATTTTTTCATATGTAGGCATAATTTGTTTTTGTCTACAAAAACGTTTCATAAAACGTTTTTTTAGATCACGAGGAAAGTCATCAGTCAGTCAAGTATCCAATCTTTTGATTTATATTGTTTAAAAAAAAAAAAAAAGTTTAAATTATATTTACAGAGTAAATATAGCACTGTATCATTTCCGTTTTCCACCTATATTTATTTTAGATCATATTTCAACCCCATGAGAGTGTCATGGTTTGCAATGTGATCATTATCTCAGACTTCAGTGTGTAAATATAGACCGAATTCTTATTCTAAATTGTCTTCAGCAGTCCTGGACCCCTCCGAAGCCCCCGAGCGGCCTCCTAAGCCTCTTCCTCGTCGCATCAACTCCGATCGCAGGCCCAGCCCGGTTCCCCCCGGAGCGAGTCCAGGGCCCAGCCAGCAGATCAGCAGCGAGATTGAGCACCTCTTGAGCCAGGGCTACTCCCATCAGGACATCCAAAAAGCCCTTATGATTGCACAGAACAATATTGAGATGGCCAAGAACATCCTGAGAGAGTTTGTGTCCATCCCTTCTACTGCACATATCTTAACATAACGAAACTTCTCTGAACGCCCAGTCTCGGCCCGGCCACACTCATCTCGCATTCATCTCGGACTCCAGAAGAGAGGAGCGCATACTTGCGTACTCTAGCTCTAGTGATGACGAGAGCCCTTTCTCCGTAACGCTTCTCGGAAGAGTGAGGGGTTCTTTGCGACCGCTTCTTCAGCCTGAAGGCAACACGTGTCCCCTGAGGCTTAACGAGGACAAAAACAAAAAAAGACAAAAACTTGTATGTGTTTATATATGATTTAATATATAAATCAGAATATTGAGTATAGTTAATATATACACGTATGTTGGAGAGGGTCAGGGTTTGCTGCAGAGATCAGGGTGTGTGAAGTATTAGGCCTCGGAGTTCGGATAGCTAAAGGGAGTTCAGTTAAACAGCAGACTGCAGCCGAGCATTTTCTTTTGTGAAAAAATGGCCTTTACTTGTGTCGCTTCGGTACATTTTTGTTTTCGAGTGTGTAATTTTCATTTCCGTCTGTCTAGTAGCATGCCGTACGTGTCGGTCCCCACAGCGCAGCTGCCCATTTCAGAGATACCGGTCAGCCCAAAGCAACCCGTTCTCCGCCTGACCTTGACCTCCAGGGTACTGTGTGAACAATTTTTTTTTTTTTAAGGTGCGTGGTGGCGGCTGGCATCGGAAATGGGCTCTCCGTCAGCCTTGATACATCTGTGTAGCATTACTGTAACTGTACTGTACCATGAATTTCACTTCTCAAATGTTTAAGGACAGCCAGTCCTTCAGATTCCCAGTAGGAACATGCTGATGAAGGGTACACGCATCTGATGTCAGGGGACATGTAACCTTGTTTGCTCTAATCTGAATGTGTCATTAATATGGTGGTCTCCGACAGACTTTTGTGAAGTAGTGTGTTTACTAAAGATAGTGTTTTCTAACAGATTATGGGGCGACAGGTTGGACACAAAGTGAATCCGCTTAATCATAAAAAAAAAGAAGTATTTGCTTATAAAGGTCCAAAGCCTGGCCAAGTTTCTGTATTCGGTGGGGACTAAAATCACTCTTGGGGAGCTTTGGACTTTTGTATGAAGCTGTTCATCTTAGAAACCATTTCATTTGATCACCTTAATATATTGTTATTATTAATGTTATTATTATTATTATTATTATTATTATTATTTGATTTATTGTTATTAATACAGAAGTGCTTTACTGCTGCTATTATTGTTAGTGCTAAACAATTAAGCCTTAAATGTACATTTGTGAATACTGTGTTTAACCCATTTTAAAGTGACAGTATCGGTTGTGTGTAATTTGGTAATGTAGCATACTTGAAATCAGAAGCAACTTGCGCAGGTGTGAGCCCTGCTGGGGGTTTTCCCCCAGTCTGTGTGTATGTGTGTGTTTGTGCGCGCATGGGACGTCTGTTTTCATCCAGGTACGTTGCGGTTTGCTTGAAATACATGCGTTTATCGAAATGGTGAAATGTGTCACGGGGCTCATCGCGGAAGGCCTTATGTTCTTTTCTTGTCCTACGAGGCTTTGGTGTTTACCCTGTCAGCGATCGGATCGATCTTTCAGTGGCAGCCCTTTTCAAGCCATGATCGCAGTGCCCATAGTCCGCCTGCTGTTAGGGAGAAGGTTCTTCCCAATCTCCCCTTTGTACTCAGGAATATAGTACATTTGAACAGAATCTACATTAGTGACTCCGTACTTTTAAACCAGTGCAAGTCTGTCTCGTAATCAGGGTTAAAACAATTCTAGACTACTTCAAAATCACTCTCAATGACATCGGCATCGTTTACTAACTCTCATGTTTTTTTCCCCCCTCTGTGACTGTTTTTTGTTCATACAATGAAAGTCAGTGGGGTCTAAAATGAAATTGGTCCCCATTGACTTTCATTGTATGGACAAAAAGCACTTCTTATACAGGTTTGGAATGACAGAGGCTGAGTAAATGATGTAATTTTAATTTTTGGGTGAATCATCCCTTTCATTTTTCAAGTTATTGCACCAGCACATTTGAATGCACTAGTAATCCATTAAAGTGAGTCTGAGTCTCTCATGTGGGACTCAAGGACTCTTGATTGATGTCACCGACATCAAAACTGGCCCAGTTTATTCCCTACTAGCCCCTAGTGTTTTTGAGAGTGTTGCACTGGGATTGCAGGTACTTCCACGTCTCAGTCTTGTAGGTACACACACAACCTTGAGAGCTTACGATCAGGCGAGCTGTTTATTTACGTTGTAGGCTGATAACTCTTTGTAGTTTCTGTTGCCTTGAAGCATATGATGGTTTAATACTGATTTTTTTTTTTTTTTTTTTACCGCACCATATGAAGTCTAGAGATGAGAAGGTGATACACTTTTTTTTTTTTTTTTTTTTTTTTAATCATTTCATTTTACTGTACTACTATTTCTTGATATTGGTGTGTGATGGACGTGTGTGAGTTTGTGTGTACAATATTTGGCACAGTGTACCAATTTGTGCTATGATACTGTCACTTTAAAAGCAAAAGCGTGTAAAGTTACTTATACATAGAATACGTGGAAATGGCAATGTTTTATTTCATTTTGCATTCCTGTACATGTCAGAATTTTATTTTGTTTACTGATGTGAATATTACTGTGAGCAGTGCCATATGTTTAGATGTCTGTAATTTTGTTCTGCTACCCAGAAAAAGGCCTTGTTAAAGTGTAAAGAGTGAATGATATCCCTCATGATTTTTTTGGAAAACGTTTCCATTGTCGCTTCTTTGGCTTGGTCAGTGACATCATAGTGAATATCTGTCCGTTTACTAGAATGTCTCGAATCAGACCACAAGAGGGAGCTCTCTCCTCATTTTGCCATAACTTGCCTGAGTATTTCAGGGTTTCTTTCTTTTGTGCTAATTCTCATATCACTTTGGAAGTATGCACAGCGCTATACTGTTAATTAAAACAATAGAACAAATATCATGCTCTCCTGTTTGTTTTTTGTTTTTTTGTTTTTCATTGAGGCAGGGCGCGGGGGGTTAAATAATATCATTTTTTTAATAAAAATCTCACCACTTGCGGTTGAATAAGTGGTAGTTTATTAAGAACTATTCCAGGCATTTTTCCCCATTCTCTGGCCAGAAGGTTTACTTGAGAATATTGTTTCAATACTTTTCCCTCTGTCATCAATTTCACTTTCCATATGGTTGGTTTGTATCACTTTAAGAATTTGGCTATTTTTTTGTTAATGACATCATCCTCCAGGATTGTCTTTTTTTATTGGGAAAACAACTACGTAAACATCAGTATTAATAATGAATAGAATGGAAAGTTTAAGTAACGTTACCCATAGTGCACTATATGGAGAATAGGGAACGATCAAAGAATACACTAACAAGAAGCGACACTTAAAGGTGCTACAGAGGATCTTTTCGTCGACTGAGAAACCAAAGACAGTTAGTGAGTTTTTGAAATGAGCGCATGCGTAAGAACAACCCCCCTCCTTCACAGCTCATTTCGAGGGAACGCCTCCCAAAACTCGTACACGAGTACTGGAACATGAGTGTTTGTTTACCACCGGCATTCGCTGTGTCGTGTTAGTGGATTTATTATGTCGGACTCACCACAGGTAACTCATAATCTGCAGTTGTTACTCCTGACAAAAACATTGCATGCAGCGCCTGTGGAGTGTGGATAGTTACTGGAGCGCGCAGCCACGCTCGTCTCTCACAAGGAACGTCATGGCAGTGACTGACAAGCCAGAGGGCCAATCCGCGCACGTCTCTCACAAGGAACGTCACGGCAGTGATTGACAAGCCAGAGGGCCGATGATCGCGTAAACGATTGGCTGATGTTTTTAAGGCCCTACATCGTGCACAGATGATGTATATTAATATTATTCCTTTCAGTGCACCTAATAAATAGTCTTTTATCAGTTAGTAAAGACAGTTTCAAGTAATATTGCAAAAATGTATAAAACAAAACATCCTCTGTACCACCTTTAATAGAACGTTCCATTGGAATACCGACGCCCAGCAGCAGCCCTGCGTTTCTATGGCAATATCAGCTGCTTTGTTTAAAAAAAAAAAAAAAGTACATTAAAGCTGAAATCCAACCTGAATGATGACAAGACAGAATAAAATACTATCACTAGTGCACTAGTACAGTTTATTTTACAGACTCTTGGGTTTCTAGAGAGCAAAGGTTTTGTGGAAAAAAAAAAAAAGTTAAGACTTAAACAGTCAGTTTGGGTTAAAATTCTTTGAAGTTCAAGTATTAGCATTATAAACATTGAATTAATACCAACATATGAAATTAAATTGACATGCATCAAAAAAATTGGGAATGTTGGACAATAGATATATATGAATATAACAGCTTGATTTAGCAGTGTTGTCTAATGTCCATTGAAGCAAAAGTGTCCAAAAGTGGGAATTATGGGATAACGGACACAGCAGTGCATCATGTATTATAAGATCATTATGTTGTGTAGCGTGATCCATTAAAACGTACAATATATTTCAATTCAGACTTAGTGATAAATTATTATTATTACTACTCCACTAGGTCTGAAATATATTGTTCTCTGCAAACATGATGATCTTAAATTTATTAATTATTAATTTACTACTAATAAATGTGTACAGTTGCATAAAATGGAAATAATAAAGTAGGCTAACTACGCTACCTCAAATGGATGAATGGTTGGATTCTACAACTGGTAAAATAAAACATATACAGGTCCTTCTAAAATAATTAGCATATTGTGATAAAAGTTCATTATTTTCCATAATGTAATGATAAAAATTATTTTATATTCATTGCACACCAACTGAAATATTTCAGGTCTTTTATTGTTTTAATACTGATGATTTTGGCATACAGCTCATGAAAACCCAAAATTCTCAAAAAATTAGCATATTTCATCCGACCAATAAAAGAAAAGTGTTTTTAATACAAAAAAAAGTCAACCTTCAAATAATTATGTTCAGTTATGCACTCAATACTTGGTCGGGAATCCTTTTGCAGAAATGACTGCTTCAATGCGGCGTGGCATGGAGGCAATCAGCCTGTGGCACTGCTGAGGTGTTATGGAGGCCCAGGATGCTTCGATAGCGGCCTTAAGCTCATCTAGAGTGTTGGGTCTTGCGTCTCTCAACTTTCTCTTCACAATATCCCACAGATTCTCTATGGGGTTCAGGTCAGGAGAGTTGGCAGGCCAATTGAGCACAGTAATACCATGGTCAGTAAACCATTTACCAGTGGTTTTGGCACTGTGAGCAGGTGCCAGGTAGTGCTAAAAAAAACTAAATCTTCATCTCCATAAAGCTTTTCAGCAGATGGAAGCATGAAGTGCTCCAAAATCTCCTGATAGCTAGCTGCATTGACCCTGCCCTTGATAAAACACAGTGGACCAACACCAGCAGCTGACATGGCACCCCAGACCATCACTGACTGTGGGTACTTGACACTGGACTTCAGGCATTTTGGCATTTCCTTCTCCCCAGTCTTCCTCCAGACTCTGGCACCTTGATTTCCGAATGACATGCAAAACTGAGCAACAGTCCAGTGCTGCTTCTCTGTAGCCCAGGTCAGGCGCTTCTGCCGCTGTTTTTGGTTCAAAAGTGGCTTGACCTGGGGAATGCGGCACCTGTAGCCCATTTCCTGCACACGCCTGTGCACGGTGGCTCTGGATGTTTCTACTCCAGACTCAGTCCACTGCTTCCGCAGGTCCCCCAAGGTCTGGAATCGGTCCTTCTCCACAATCTTCCTCAGGGTCCGGTCACCTCTTCTCGTTGTGCAGCGTTTTTTGCCACACTTTTTCCTTCCCACAGACTTCCCACTGAGGTGCCTTGATACAGCACTCTGGGAACAGCCTATTCGTTCAGAAATTTCTTTCTGTGTCTTACCCTCTCGCTTGAGGGTGTCAATGATGGCCTTCTGGACAGCAGTCAGGTCGGCAGTCTTACCCATGATTGCGGTTTTGAGTAATGAACCAGGCTGGGAGTTTTTAAAAGCCTCAGGAATCTTTTGCAGGTGTTTAGAGTTAATTAGTTGATTCAGATGATTAGGTTAATAGCTCGTTTAGAGAACCTTTTCATGATATGCTAATTTTTTGAGATAGGAATTTTGGGTTTTCATGAGCTGTATGCCAAAATCATCAGTATTAAAACAATAAAAGACCTGAAATATTTCAGTTGGTGTGCAATGAATCTAAAATATATGAAAGTTTAATTTTTATCATTACATTATGGAAAATAATGAACTTTTATCACAATATGCTAATTTTTTGAGAAGGACCTGTATAAGGCAATACAACATTTACTGTAGGAGCCATACAATTAACTGGTGACTTAATTTAAAAAACTGTTCTATTGCGCTTCTGATTTGGCAGTGAAATTCGCCGATTTGGGGTGCGAAAGATGTGAAGGATTCTAGTTAGTATTTTCACCCCATAATGGCGGCCTATAATCTAGTGGCTGTTACCCAAAAAGTATGACAGTGTCGCCTCTTGGGTTCTAAGCTCTTTGAAATGATTCAGACAGTGTAAATATGCTTTCCTTTGACGCGAATGAAGTCTGTTTTCATGTGACATTGGCCACGTACACACTGCAGCTAAATTCGGTTGTCAGTTCACCTTTTAGTGCTTAATCTCGTTCTGTACACACACAGTTCAGAAAAATACTGGAGTGACAACCGCATCCTACAACCGAATTAACTCCCGTAAAATACAGGTAGTGACAACCGTATTTACAGAAATGCAATGCAGTGTGTACTGAACTCAACAACCAGTTTTTAATAACGTTGTTTAACCTTCATCGGAGATGTGTCTCTCTTCTGTATGCGCGGTGAATCCATCGACTGTAAAAAAAAAAAATATGGACGTAGCGTCCGTGACGTCACCCATAGAGTTCTGAACAGCAGTTTTGACCATAGACAGTAAAAGAAATGGACACAGCGACCCCATTGGAACTCTATTGAGTCAAGTGAAGCCCATTTTTAGCGTTTTTTAGCACTTCCGTTTCTGACGCGCAGACTCAAACTAAGCTTGATGACGTCAGCAACCTGTCTGACAGATGTAAATCTTCTAGTAGCTGTGCGTGCAAACTGCCATCGTTAATCTTGCAGAGACGGCGAGCTTGAGCGGGGAGTTCTTTGGCGTGAGTGAGCAGGAGCAAGTATTCTGATTAATTAGTTTGTATAGTATTTTAAAATGTAACGCCAGTACGCCAAATTAAGATAATCTCCCCGATTGCCTGCGAGCTTCTCCTCCTGTCTGTACGGTAATTTCTCTACTGTGCGACAGAGAGTCGAGTGGTTATGACGCAATCGTTAGCTTATTTTTACAAAAACTGTTTCTACGGGGCCATAATGTAACATAGAAGATAATGGAGCCCTTTATACATTGTCGTGTATCTTTGGAAATAAATAATGGACAAATGGAGTCTTTAAACGCCCCAGATGTAAAGTTATTCGCTGTCAAAGTGACGCCAAAATGAATGGGAGTCAATGGGATGCTAACGCAAGTGAAGTTCTGCTACAAGATGGCAGCACGCGGCCGACTTCAACTTCCGGTCGACTTCCTTGGGCACTGGTTTTGACGCCTAAATGAGGCCGCGGCCATCTTAGCTGCGCGTCACAACACGTCACTCCCGGATAACTGAAAATGGGCAAAGAGGCGGGGAGGTGGTTTGAGCTGATATGACTGGTTGCTGAAACCATGCCTGCCTAGCTCGACGTGACCATGTTAGCAGCAAAGGAGCTATATATCTATCTAAGATACGATCTAAAATATTAATGAAGATAAGTTTTATCATCAGAACGTTCTAAAGGTTTACTGTCAATCTACGGTGTTTTTTAAGATATAGATGCTCCAACACCAGTAGTGTTGGTTGTGCAAATAACAACATGGAAAATCAAATGGGACTTCATACCTTTATAATGAAATAGAGATCGCGAGATGAATCCAATCCGTGGCACTTGGGTAAATATGAATGTCCATTGCAAAACAAAAAAACATGTCACATTTCTTCTGAATGATCTGCTCTGTCATCGTTCTTCAAGAAAGGATGCAATCTGAGCAGCGATCGTATCTAACAAACAAATGAGCCTGTGTCCAAAGTATATTTTTTTCAAAATAGTGCAGCAGTTTTAGTTATAATATCCAAGCAGTGCTGTCGGATTTTGATATCCTCCCGCCATTGTCATTGCAGTAAATCTCACAACCAAAACTTTCAGCCAATGCCACGATCCAACAACGTGTGTTCTGTGTCTCTTCCCCATGCATGCACATCTACACAGACACACATCAGTCTCGAATATTATGCAGCAAGCCATATTTTATAATTGTATAAAATAATCGAGCACAAATACGGCTGAGATGCCAAATTCAGCGGCAGCTGAGGTAACATGACGGCTCACAGACAGCAGCGCAATATACCTGTCACTCAAGTGACCACGCCCTTAATTATGCAGAACTTTAAGGCTTAATATAATTTAAACGGATAAGTTATAAAAAAATTCACCCCCCTCAGAGTTGTCATGAAGGGCAAAAATAGCAGTATAGACCAAAACCACAATTTGAACCAACTTGTAAACATGTTTTTTTCTGCTATAAACTTGGCCAATTTAACATGGGACTCTATGAGATTCTGCTCTCTTTTGGAGCCTGTCCCTAGCGGCCAGTCGATGAATCGCAGTTTAAGTTACTTCCGTATTGGCTTCACGAGAGAAAGGGGGAGGTTGCCGCTTGGGTGAATCACGGGGAAAGCGCGAGCCTTTTCTCATTCGAGTTGCCAGATCTTGCTAGAAAAACCAGCGAACAAGAATAAGCCCATAATAAACCTAAATAAATCAAAATGCTTCATGCTGAAAATAAGACCAAAATATCGTGATTCATGTCTGCTCACTTAAATAACTCCATAAACCCGTTTGCTTTATGAGACGAGCTTAAACAAGCCCAAAAACGCTTATAATGAGTGACCATGGCAACACAGATAGAGCGCGCTCTGTGTGAAACAGGCTGTACAAGCGTAAACAAAACACGACGGGCCAGTCGACTGTGTTAGTGTGTTTAAATTGCTGAAAATAACGAGTGTTTTGTCACTGTAATATTACTTTGGTCACAATAACGGATACCAAACACGAGAGACGTCAGAACGTCGTTGGGTCATTCTACAGAAACGTCCACTTTTCTGTCCCTAGACTTTACAGAAATATTACACTTGAAAAACACTTTAGGATTAAAATTTTTTATATTTTAATATGAAACAATATATTATTTGAACAAATAAACCTTCTTGAGCCATCAATGTGGCAATATTTGTTTTTTAATTAATTATAAAAATTCCAAGCGCCACAGAAGTGCTCGTCCCCACAGTCATGTACGAGGGAAAGGGCTTTATTTTGAGGTCACAAACAGGTTTTTCTACCATTTTAATGTATGCATAACTATCAAATAAATAATGTAAATGACATTAAAAAAAACCAAATGCCAAATAAATATTATAAAATATATAATGAATAAGTGGTCCCCTGGTGTTGTCACTGGTGTTACCTTTAACAAAAAATCTCTGGCTGCGTCCGAAACCGCCTACTCAATGACAATAAGTAGGTACTTAATTTCAATAAGTAGCCTACTTACTTAACTAGCGCTAAAAGAGAAGGTACTTAGCCAAATTATATCGTTGAGTATGAATGAGATCCGAAAATAATCCGCCATGTTGAAGTTATCATGTGACCTACGTCGTTATCACAAGCGCAACAATTTAAAAGATATGAGTGACAGGTTTATTGCATCTATCTGTAAATATCTTGATATTGATTAAACTTGCTTATTTTGTGATCTTGTTGAAGAAACAGCTGTCAGTAATTTTGTAATTGTAGTACAACTACTAATATATATTTGGGTTAATTTAAAGTTCTTATATTTTTAACTAGCCTACTAATGTGAGTTTATTTTTTGTTACGAAAACCCAAATTCGCGTGAATATGTTGTTAATTTCTTTATTTTATATGCAAAAATGTCCATCCACAAACAAAAGTTGCATAAATCTCATTTGTTTTCCTCTTTTTCTTGTTGAATTAGCTCTAGTTTCATCCCTCAGGCTTATAAATAATATACAAATAAATACTTTTATGCATTATGATGTATTAAAAATATTTAACCTTGTCATCATGCTTTATGTCTGTGTATAACCTCAAACTATGATGTATACAAACCCATATTTGTTTGTTTTTTGTCATTATTATTGTTCATTGTTAAAGATAAAACCATGGTATTTTCCCTGATCTTGTAATTATAGGTCCTGCAATAAAAATAAAGATATAAGCGACAGTTGCACTAACACCTCACAGCACCAGTAACTCCACAACCCTACCTAGTGCAGTTTTCCTCAGTGTTAGCAATGCCTGCAACAGAGGAGACATCAGCAGCTGCTCGAAGATCTCGTCTTTGGAGAAGACTGATTTTATACTCAAAGTAGTAAAAAGTACTTAAAATTAAGATGAACCCAGAATGAATTGCTTTGCTAGCCCACCTCAACACTTACACACAATAATATTGATAAATGCTGACCAAAACTTAATTATATTACTTTTCGTTTTGCTTATTTAGTAAAACAAGCAAAATGTAAGGTTTTGTCATGACATAACTGTGCATGAACACACAATAGACAAATACAGATGATGTGAATACATCTCCATTTAGTCAATTAATGCATTAATTAATTGCATAATAAAATATATACATTTACTGATAATAATAGCTTAATAAAAAAGTAAAATAATTAATAAAAATAATAATGACAAGTCAACAACACACGAAACAAAGCTTTATTCAAATGTATTGATCAAACAATCACGTATTTACAGTCCTGCTGCCATCTCACGCAGCTGTGCCAGTTCTGCAGCTTTATTTTGATGAAGTAGCTGATGAGCACCTTCATCCATCATGTCCCTCACTGCTGCTCTTCTCAATGGGGACATCGTTGATCCAGAGGATGAGGAAGACCATGATGATGGACCCCTGAACCCCACAACCTTGAAGCAAGAGTGGGAGATGATGTGCGGGACAATCTGGCTGCTGCTGCTCCAAACATTCATGTGCTCTCCATCAGCATGACTGAATAAACAGATTAAAACATTTTACAATTCATTCATGTCAGCATTTAGTTTCTTGCTATATTTCATTTAATATTTTTACAATTACTTGCTAATTTGTGTCGTAGCCTCATTACTTTTGTGGTGTTGTGGTCTAAACCACTGAGCTGGTCAGCAGAAGGTTGCTGGTTTGATCTCTGCAGCATCACGTCCAGTGTGTCCTTGATCAAGTCACTAGGAAGGAGGAGTGATGGAGGGTCTCATCCATCACACTGAACCATTTCCAGGATCTGCTGTGGCTCTCCATCCTCAGTGCTCACACCAGTCTGAGGACATTTCACATCCTACAATAATACACAAATATAGTACAAAAGCAGTCATCAACAGCACAATGTCATTTGATTTCTGTATTAGAAGTAACAAAATGATCTTTATATTTTTGGGTTTTTTTCTAACAAAAGCTGCAGTCACCTTGTCTTGTAGGTCCTGCTCCACCACAAAAGCACAAAAACACTGATTCATTTGTGCTCCGATGCTTCATGAAGCAGTGTGTCGAATCATGATTCAGATCACGTGACTTTAGCGCTCCGAACAGCAGATTCGACACACTGATTCTTCTCCGATGATCATCATTTTGAATTTTTCATCGACTAGAGCGTTTGTCCAATTTGCACAAAATTTGTGAATCAACTCACACTCCAGGCAAAAAGTTATTAAAAGTTCGATCGGCCAATCCGTTCTTGTAAATAACACCCTAGTGGTTAAAAAAAAAAATGATAAAATGCTTATAACATATAAAAATTCAGCATATTGTCATAACTACATTGTTATTTGTTGGCTTATGCAGGGTTCTACAATACCAAATTTGCCATAAAAAAACCTATCCTCCTCCTACAAAAAATATATAAAAAATATAAATAAATAAAAAAATATATATATATTATCCAAAAAAAATATTAAACAGCACAACTGTTTCCAGCACTGGTAATAAATCATCATATTAGAATATTTCTAAAGGATCATGTAACAAGACTGGAGTAATGGCTGATTAAAATTCAGCTTTGCATCAATAAGTATTTTAAAGTAATTAAAAAAGAAAAACATTATTTTAAATTGTAATAATATTTCACAATATTACTTTTTTTCTGTATTTTTAGTCAAATAAATGCAGGATTGATGAGCATATGAGAGTTTTTCAAAATCATTAAAAATAGTAATGAAAAAAAATGTATATATAGTGCTTCCATGTAAGTTGTAAGAACTATTTGTGATATGAAAATAATGTAGGGATTTTTTTTTTTTTGCCCCAGGGTTACACCCCTTATTTTCTGGGGTTTATTTTAACCCTTTTATCAGTACAGTTTATGGCGACTGTACGGGCCTTTGGCGGTATGTGATGTGTGGACTATTTTACACCAAGGTGACACCCTTTATACAGTACAGCTTATAGCGACTGTACCGGGGCATTAGGACCCACTCAGCCTACAGGTTGATCAGACCTGCTGGCCTTCCTAACACCTCTTCCCGCAGCTACCCAGATAGAGACTGGGCTCAACCCTGCTTAGCTTCAGTGGGTGTGCAGGTGAAAGCTTCAGGTTGACTGCCGCAAGGCTGCTCAAACAGCTTTTCCAACTCTTTTATAACCTCTTACAATTGAATACAAATCTCAACAATGGTGACATGCTTGATGCTGCGATGTATTCTATAACAGACTATTATTAAGTTGAAATTAACTGCATTACATCTACATGATAAAAAAAAACACTGTAAGATGAGATCACTAGATGATGACAACCTCTTTATCATCATGTTGTCAACATTACTTTTCCCTTGCTATTTGTGCCACAGTTAACACAACTTTAGCAGCAAGAGAAAAACTAACACTAAAGGTATGTTTACACGTACAACTAGTTGTACGTGTAAAAACTTTTTTTCTTTGTACAGATGACAACATTATCAAAAATCCCCATTCACATGGATCCACGCAAACGACTAAAATGCTGTATTACGCATGCCAGAGAAGTAGTTGGCGATGTCACTTTGTAAAGAAAGACTATGCGCATGCGTATATACACATTCTTTTACAGAGCACTCGCCTCGCGCATGCCTATCCACACATGAAGATTTTATGAGCCCAGTTTGGGGAGGTCTCCCACCCAGATATAGACCTGGCTCAAACCTGCTTAGCTTCAGTGGGTGTGCAGGGCTTCATAGACCTCGTATGTAGCAAAAATATATGGGAATATATACTTCAAAATATAATGTGATATATTACATAATGAATATTGCATACCTCGAATGGCTAGAGTTCGAAGGCTTATCGCAAACGATTTTTTGTCCAAAAAAAAAAAAAAAATAATCCTCTATTGTGTGGTGTCACTACGATTATTTAACTGCTTCCCAAATGAGACTGAACGTCCCAGATCTCAAATGAGCGGGCTGCCGCTGACATGATAACCGCGATAGCCAATAAGAGCAAGCGTCACCTATCCGGATGTTGCGTGCTTGGCGGCCACAAACATTCCACGAAAGTGTAGTATTGAGAAAGAAGACCACCCATATTCTTTTAATTTTCTATTTTTTTTTTTATTGTAAAGCACAACGTGTTACAGAAGCCTGCTGACAACATCGTCTGTCCTCCATTTGTTTTTCTCTCGTTTGATGTCGCGAGACTTCGTGAGATCGTTCCTCAATCAACAGGTGTGTGGTGTTGCGGTCCGGATTGAATCATAGAGGCTGCATCCGAAAACCTAGGTAGCAGTCTTGCTGCCTCGCTGCCTTATAAAAAAATGGACTTGTAAGGCAGCATTTGTGCATGAAAGCACCTCACAAAACTGATTTCAGTCAGACTTCTGAGGCGGCGTGACAGTTTAATGATCTACAGCAAACTAGAGCGAGCTTTGGTGAGAATTAAACAAATATTTAATTTCTACAGTAGTAATTTCTCGATAGAAATGATATCAAAATTTAAATATGTTTTCAGTGAGATTTCAGTGACCATTGGTTTTGTTCGGTTATGAGATTTCAATGACTGTCAGTTTTCAATGAGATCAAGATCTCAATACGGTATGTTTTGTTCTTTTACGATACTTTAATCATGGTCGGTTTTCTTACTTTAGAAGATCTTAATAGCAGTCAGTGTCATTCCTTTACAAGATTTCAATGACAGTCGGTTTTGTTCTTTTACAACATTTCAGTGATGGTTGGTTTTGTTCGACAATATTTCTGTTACTGTTTTTCTATGGTCGAGATTTCTCAATGACGGTTGTTTTGTATTTTAATGAGATTTTAATGATGGTCAGTTTTGCTGGGTTGAGATTTCGACAGTTGGTTTTGTTTGGTTACGAAATTTCAATGTTAGTTTGCTGTCAGTTTACGGTATGTTTTGTTCTTTTATACTTTAATCATGGTCGGTTTTCTTACTTTAGATCTTAATAGAATCAGTGTCATCCTTTACAAGTTTCAATGATCTTTTGTTCTTTTAATTTCAGTGATGGTTGGTTTTGTTCGTTACGTTTCATTACTGTCAGTTTTCTATGAGATAGATCTTTAATGAGATTTTAATGATTTTAATGGTCAGTTTTGCTGGGTTGAGATTTCAGTGACAGTTGGTTTTGTTTGGTTACGAAATTTCAATGACTTCAGTTTGCAATGAGATCGTGATCGAGATCTCAATACGTTTTCGTTCTTTTACGATATTTCAATGACAATCGTTTGTTCCTTTGTGAGATTTCAATGTCGGTCAGTTTTGCTGGATTATGAGATTCAATGACAGTCGGTTTTGTTCTTTTACGATATTTCAGTTACCGTCAGTTTTCAATGAGATCGGTCTCATACGTTTTTTGTTCTTTTACGATATTTTAATGACAGTTGTTGTTTTCCTTTACAAGATTTCAATGACAGTCATTTTTGCTGTGTTATGAGATTTCAATGACAGTTGGTTTTGTTCTTTTACGAGATTTCAGTGACCGTTGTTTTTTTTCCATTACAAGATTTCAATGACGGCCAGTTTTTATTCAGTTATGAGATTTCAATGACTGTCAGTTTTCAATGAAATGGGAACGCGGGGGCACCGCGATGCAACCGTAAAGGGCGCTTTCACTGTAGCAATCAAAGGGGCAGAGGGCTCAAACCTGGGTTCAAGTCCCACTCAGAGGGTGTGCGAGTAGAACCCAGAGGGTTTATTAGTGATGGCGAGATGAAGCCTCATGAAGCATTGAAGCTTTTCAGCCAAGTGGTTCACAAAAAGGTTCATTTCTCGAGGCTTCATTTGCTCACAATACCACCCGGTGGTCAAAGAGTGTAAAACAAGTAGATACATTACAGATGACCTGATGTGATCTGTGATACACTGTATTTTGTGGCAGTTATGGCCTAGAAATAACGGTGAAGAAAAAATCAATTTCCACAAAGACTTATATATTTATTTGAATGTAATGTGTATTTTCTGGATGTATATAATGATTGTAACATAAACATAACTGTGTAATAAACGTATTGGCTTCAAATAAATGGGGCTATCAAATGTGTGTAAACAAATTCTTTGGTCATAACAGGCAGGAGTGGCGATATTATTATTCTAAAACCACAAATTCTGAGGGGATCCCATGGTTTACATGTCTGTCAAAATGTCGCATCAAGATTTGAACCGCATCCAGTCGAACCATTCGAACCAGTCAGGCAGAAGCGAGGCTTCGAACGTCATCAATGACGTCATTGATCTAAAGTGATACAAGCCTCGATACGCGCTTCACTGAAAGCTTCCGGGATTTCTCGACACGCTCCTAAGCCTCGGCACAGACCGTAACATCACTAGGGTTTATACTTACAACAGAACAACTGTTAATCTCTGAATATATTTTTGTAAAATGTGTTGTGAAAATATATCTCCATGAAATTTTGTTCAAATACCAAAAATTTTGACAATCAAATACACATATACACTTTTAGTGATGTGAGGAATAGTGTTTTATTATTATAATTAGAGGTCAAGCACCAAAGGTTAGTTTTCTTAATATAATTCTTCCGCTCGAGTCTATGGCAGCCCATAGAACAATATGGTAAAATTTTTAAAAAGGGCCACAGATAGAGGACAGTCTGAAATGTTACCATAGCAAATTTGGAGTCTCTACCTCAAACCTTCTGGCGCCACCAACAGTTCAAAGATTCACTCGTTTATGCTTTTGACGCGTTAATTCCTAGAAACTAAATTATTTTTTCCTCTGATTCCATGGCTCATGCTGATTTGAATGCTATGATGTCATTTCCATCATTAAAAATTTTCTACCATTTAGAATTTTCCGAAAAACCTAATTTTTCTAACTTCTAGAGCGTTTGTCCAATTTGAACAAAATTTGCTATGTAGCATCTACTCACACTCCAGGCAAAAAGTTATTAAAAGATTTGATCGGCAAATCCATTCTTGTATAGCACATAACACCCTAGTGGTTAAGAGATATAATGAAAATGATGAAAATGCTTATAACATATGAAAAATTCAGCATATTGTCATTTAACTTACATTGTTAGATTTGTTGGCTTATGCAGGGTTCTACAATACCAAATTTGCCATTTTCTACCATACAAAACCTACTCCTCCTACAAAAAAAAAAAAAAAATCCTAAAAAAAATATTTAAAAATATTATCCAAAAAATATTAAACAGCACAACTGTTTTCAGCACTGGTAATAAATCAGCATATTAGAATGATTTCTGAAGGATCATGTGACACAAGACTGGAGTAATGGCTGATTAAAATTCAGCTTTGCATCATAGAAATAAGTATTTTAAAGTATATTAAAAAAGAAAAACATTATTTTAAATTGCAATAATATTTCACAATATTACTTTTTTTCTGTATTTTTAGTCAAATAAATGCAGGATTGATGAGCATATGAGAGTTCTTTCAAAATCATTAAAAATAGTAATGAAAAAAATGTATATATAGTGCTTCCATGTAAGTTGTAAGAACAATTTGTGATATGAAAATAATGTAGGGATTTATTTATTTATTTTTTTTGCCCCAGGGTTACACCCCTTATTTTCTGGGGTTTATTTTAACCCTTTTATCAGTACAGTTTATGGCGACTGTACGGGGGCTTTGGGCAGTATGTGATGTGTGGACTATTTTACACCAAGGTGACACCCTTTATACAGTACAGCTTATTGCGACTGGTACCGGGGCATTAGGACCCACTCAGCCTACAGGTTGATCAGACCTGCTGGCCTTCCTAACACCTCTTCCCGCAGCTACCCAGATAGAGACTGGGCTCAACCCTGCTTAGCTTCAGTGGGTGTGCAGGTGAAAGCTTCAGGTTGACTGCCGCAAGGCTGCTCAAACAGCTTTTCCAACTCTTTTATAACCTCTTACAATTGAATACAAATCTCAACAATGGTGACATGCTTGATGCTGCGATGTATTCTATAACAGACTATTATTAAGTTGAAATTAACTGCATTACATCTACATGATAAAAAAAAAAAACACTGTGTAAGATGAGATCACTAGATGATGACAACCTCTTCATCATGTTGTCAACATTACTTTTCCCTTGCTATTTGTGCCACAGTTAACAACTTCAGCAGCAAGAGAAAAACTAACACTAAAGGTATGTTTACATGACAACTATGTACTAAAAACTTTTTTTTTCTTTGTACAGATGACAACATTATCAAAAATCCCCATTCACATGGATCCACGCAAACGACTAAAATGCTGTATTACGCATGCCAGAGAAGTAGTTGGCGATGTCACTTTGTAAAGAAAGACTATGCGCATGCGCATATACACATTCTTTTACAGAGGACTTGCCTCGTGCATGCCTATCCACACACATGAAGATTTTATGAGCCCAGTTTGGGAGGTCTCCCACCCAGATATAGATCAGGCTCAACCCTGCTTAGCTTCAGTGGGTGTGCAGGGCTTCAAATATATGGGAATATATACTGCAAAATAAAATGTGATATATTACATAATGAATATTGCATACCTCGAATGGCTAGAGTCGAGGCTTATCGCAAACGTTTTTGTCCAAAAAAAAAAAAAAAAAAAAAAAAAAAAAAAAAAATTCGTCTATTGTGTGGTGTCACTACGATTATTTAACTGCTCCCAAATGAGACTGAACGTCCCAGATCTCAAATGAGCGGGCTGCCGCTGACATGATAACCGCGATAGCCAATAAGAGCAAGCGTCACCTATCGGATGTTGCGTGCTTGGCGGCCACAAACATTCCACGAAAGTGTAGTATTGAGAAAGAAGACCACCCATATTCTTTTAATTTTCTATTTTTTTTTTTTTATTGTAAAGCACAACGTGTTACAGAAGCCTGCTGACAACATCGTTTGTCCCACATTTGTTTTTCTCTCGTTTGATGTCGCGAGACTTCGTGAGATCGTTCCTCAATCAACAGGTGTGTGGTGTTGCGGTCCGGTTGAATCATAGAGGCTGCATCCGAAAACCTAGGTAGCAGTCTTGCTGCCTCGCTGCCTTATAAAAGATTGACTTGTAAGGCAGCATTTGTGCATGAAAGCACCTCATGAAACTGATTTCAATCAGACTTCTGAGGCGGCGTGACAGTTTAATGATCTACAGCAAACTAGAGCGAGCTTTGGTGAGAATTAAACAAATATTTAATTTCTACAGTAGTAATTTCTCGATAGAAATGATATCAAAATTTAAGTATGTTTTCAGTGAGATTTCAGTGACCATTGGTTTTGTTCGGTTATGAGATTTCAATGACTGTCAGTTTTCAATGAGATCAAGATCTCAATACGGTATGTTTTGTTCTTTTACGATACTTTAATCATGGTCGGTTTTCTTACTTTAGAAGATCTTAATAGCAGTCAGTGTCATTCCTTTACAAGATTTCAATGACAGTCGGTTTTGTTCTTTTACAACATTTCAGTGATAGTTGGTTTTGTTCAGTTACAATATTTCTGTTACTGTCAGTTTTCTATGAGATCGAGATCGTGATCTCAATGACGGTATGTTTTGTACTTTAATGAGATTTTAATGATGGTCAGTTTTGCTGGGTTGAGATTTCAATGACAGTGGGTTTTGTTCTTTCATGAGATTTCAGTGACTGTCAGTTTGCAATGAGATCAAGATCGAGATCTCAATACGGTATGTTTCGTTCTTTTACGATATTTCAATGACAATCATTTGTTCCTTTGTGAGATTTCAATGACGGTCAGTTTTGCTGGGTTATGAGATTCAATGACAGTCGGTTTTGTTCTTTTACAAGATTTCAGTCACCGTCAGTTTTCAATGAGATCGAGATCTCAATACGGTATGCTTTGTTCTTTTACAATATTTTAATGACAGTTGTTGTTTTCCTTTACAAGATTTCAATGACAGTTTTTTGGTTTTGTTCAATGACAGTTTTTTGTTCTTTTACGAGATTTCAGTGACCGTTGGTTTTTTTCCATTACAAGATTTCAATGACGGCCGGTTTTATTCGGTTATGAGATTTCAATGACTGTCAGTTTTCAATGAAATGGGAACGCGGGGGCACCGCGATGCAACCGTAAAGGGCACTTTCACTGTAGCGATCAAAGGGGCAGGGGCTCAAACCTGGGTTCAAGTCCCACTCAGAGGGTGTGCGAGTAGAACCCAGAGGGTTTATACTTACAACAGAAAAAATGTTAATCTCTGAATATATTTTTGTAAAATGTGTTGTGAAAATTAAGTGTAAATATATCTCCATGAAATTGTTCAAATACCAAATATTTTGACAATCAAATACACATATACACTTTTAGTGATGTGAGGATTAGTGTTTTATTATTATAATTAGAGGTCAAGCACCGAAGGTTAGTTTTCTTAATATAATTCTTCCGCTCGAGTCTATGGCAGCCCATAGAACAATATGGTAACATTTTTAAAAAGGGCCACAGATAGAGGACAGTCTGAAATGTTACCATAGCAAATTTGGAGTCTCTACCTCAAACCCTCTGGCGCCACCAACAGTTCAACAATTCACTCGTTTATGCTTTTGACGCGTTAATTCCTAGAAACAATACATTTTTCCTCTGTTGGCTTATGAAAAAAAAATTGTTGGCTTATGCAGGGTTATACAATACCAAATTTGCCATTTTCTACCATACAAAACCTACTCCTACCTAAAAAAAAAAAAAAAAAAAAAAAAAATCCTAAAAAAAAAAAAAAAAAAAAAAAAAAAAAAAATTTATCCAAAAAATATTAAACAGCACAACTGTTTCCAGCACTGGTAATAAATCAGCATATTAGAATGATTTCTGAAGGATCATGTGACACTGAAGACTGGAGTAATGGCTGATTAAAATTCAGCTTTGTATCATAGAAATAAGTATTTTAAAGTATATTAAAAAAAGAAAAACATTATTTTAAATTGTAATAATATTTCACAATATTACTTTTTTTCTGTATTTTTAGTCAAATAAATGCAGGATTGATGAGCATATGAGAGTTCTTTCAAAATCATTAAAAATAGTAATGAAAAAAAAAAAAAAAAAAAAAAAATTTATATATATATATATATATATATATATAGTGCTTCCATGTAAGTTGTAAGAACTATTTGTGATATGAAAATAATGTAGGGATTTTTTTTTTTTTTTTTTTGCCCCAGGGTTACACCCCTTATTTTCTGGGGTTTATTTTAACCCTTTTATCAGTACAGTTTATGGCGACTGTACGGGGGCTTTGGGCGGTATGTGATGTGTGGACTATTTTACACCAAGGTGACACCCTTTATACAGTACAGCTTATAGCGACTGTACCGGGGCATTAGGACCCACTCAGCCTACAGGTTGATCAGACCTGCTGGCCTTCCTAACACCTCTTCCCGCAGCTACCCAGATAGAGACTGGGCTCAACCCTGCTTAGCTTCAGTGGGTGTGCAGGTGAAAGCTTCAGGTTGACTGCCGCAAGGCTGCTCAAACAGCTTTTCCAACTCTTTTATAACCTCTTACAATTGAATACAAATCTCAACAATGGTGACATGCTTGATGCTGCGATGTATTCTATAACAGACTATTAAGTTGAAATTAACTGCATTACATCTACAGGATAAAAAAAAAACCCACTGTGTAAGATGAGATCACTAGATGATGACAACCTCTTTATCATCATGTTGTCAACATTACTTTTTCCCTTGCCTATTTGTGCCACAGTTAACACAACTTCAGCAGCAAGAGAAAAACTAACACTAAAGGTATGTTTACATGACAACTATGTACTAAAAACTTTTTTTTCTTTCTACAGATGACAACATTATCAAAAATCCCCATTCACATGGATCCACGCAAACGACTAAAATGCTGTATTACGCATGCCAGAGAAGTAGTTGGCGATGTCACTTTGTAAAGAAAGACTATGCGCATGCGCATATACACATTCTTTTACAGAGTAGTACTCGCCTCGCGCATGCCTATCCACACCTTTTACAGTCTATGATCCACACACATGAAGATTTTATGAGCCCGTCTTGGGGGAGGTCTCCCACCCAGATATAGATCAGGCTCAACCCTGCTTAGCTTCAGTGGGTGTGCAGGGCTTCATAGACCTCGTATGTAGCAAAAATATATGGGAATATATACTTCAAAATATAATGCGATATATTACATAATGAATATTGCATACCTCGAATGGCTAGATTCGAGGCTTATCGCAAACGATTTGTCAAAAAAAAAAATCCTCTATTGTGTGGTGTCACTACGATTATTTAACTGCTCCCAAATGAGACTGAATGTCCCAGATCTCAAATGAGCGGGCTGCCGCTGACGTGATAACCGCGATAGCCAATAAGAGCAAGCGTCACCTACCGGATAGCGTGCTTGGTCGGCCACAAACCATAGACTGTAAAAAAATATGGACGTAGTGTCCGTGACGTCACCCATAGAGTTCTGAATAGCAGTTTTGACCATAGATATAATAAACACTAGACGCCCCATTGGCCGCTGGACCGTACGTCAACGGCGCCGCCATGTTGTGCGGGGCAACGTTCGCATTACGCTCATAACTGGAATTGAGAAAAATGCCTGCTTCGTGTGCTGCTTGGGGCTGTACAAATCGCTGCACAATTGAAACTCGGGGAATAACCTTTCACAGGTAAGACTGAACATTTGTTTCTGGTTGTATTTGGTCATTATATAATTGATAGTAGTTGGCCACCGGAGTCAGTCAGACTAAAATAGCTAGCGATGTCACTAATTAGCTGTGAAAGTTGAGACGTGAGTTTACATGATTTCTAATATATTTTTAGCTTATGTTATTTTATAAACTAAAGTTTAAATATGCATCTATTTTATTAAAACCGACTTTAATGACAAGTAGCCTACTCGTTACGGCTAGGTGACTGATATTTTGTTAATCTTAATCTATACTTTAAGGTTAGTTAGTGGGCTAGCTTTTCACACATTTAAGGTTTCACAAAGACAACGAGTTGAGGAGACAGTGGTAAGTAGCTAGAAGGGAAGTTTCCCGACTCATCTACATTATTTAAAAGTTTGCCATTAAATGGTGATTTGTTTATATTTTTATTTCTTTTTCAGCCCATTGCAACCAGGGCTACACAAGCCTCAAGGAAAGCTGGGGAGAGCCTGTCAGTGGACTGTTCTCACCATTTCCAAGAGACTGATGGAAAATATATAGCCTTTTGTTGTTATTATTATTATACCAATACTATGTTGTTATTGTACAAGTCACTATTTAATTTACTATTTTTATTATTGTCTATATTATTCTGCAATTGATATTACATTGTATTTGCGATTATTATTATACCAATACTATAATTATCAATCTGTTAGGCCTATAGTTATGTTATATTATTGTCTATATTCTGTAAATGATACTACATGTTCTATTGCTATTATTATAATATTATTATACTATATGCTATTATCAATATATTATGATATTATATTATTGTACTTATACTATTTTATAAATGTTCTATTCATTACTATTTTATTTGTTGTATACTGTTTGTTTATTGACAATATTATATACTTTATTATTGACTATATTATTATATTATATACTACATAAACTATTTCTTATAGTGTATAACAAACTATTTACTATTCTCAATTTCTTTATTTGCATTGCACTGTAGATGTACCATATCATATGTATTACCATAAAGGATCCATCAGTTATCTTTGTTGTTGTATGTTTTTGGAGTATCTATCTGTATCATTTTAGTGCTATAAAAATACAGAAAGCAGCCTGTGTGATTTGTATTTGATGATTTTTGTTTCATTTTATCAATGGTGGTCAATTCTAAGTTCAAGAAAAGCTCAAATTGCGTTACATACAGAAAATCCCTTTTTTACAATAAGAAAACTTTATTTAATTTAATGTGAAAATTAAATTATATCTTAGTATGGGCGTTTTCACAATTCTTATGCAAGAATGAAGCAGTCAAATACATGACAAGCCTGAGCTTTGACTATTTTTTATTAAAATAAATATTTTATATGTCTAACTATAGAGATCTTAAGTAACTAGAACTTTTTGTACACCACGTACATTATAAACCACTGAAATTGGTTGATAAATGTAAACGTTATTTTTGTTTTTATCCAGAAAAACCGCAGCTCGTCCGTTTACTTGTGTTTGTTAACAGCGCAGTCTTGCCCCGCACAATATGACGGACTCGTTGACGTATCGCAGCAACAGTCCAAAGCGGCCAATAGGGCGTCTAGTGTTTATTATATGTCTATGGTTTTGACGCGCAAATGAGGCCGCGGCCATCTTAGCTGCACGTGACCGCACGTCACTCACGGATAACTGAAAATGGGCAAAGAGGCGGGACGAAGTTGGAGCCCATGCGACTTGTTGCTGAAACCACGCCCGCCCTAGCTATCTATCTTAGATACTATCTAAAATATTAATAAACATAGCAATATCATTAGAAAGTACTAAAGGATTACTGTCAATCTACGGTGATTTTTTTACGATAACGTTATAGATGCTCCAACACCAGTAGGCTAATTAATTTGTGTTGGGTGTGCAAATAACACAAATCAAATGGGATTTCATACCTTTATAATGAAATAGAGATCGCGAGATGAATCCATTCCGTGGCACTTATTATATATATATATATATATATATATATATATATGTACCAGATGTATATCTCTCAAATGTTCTCTCAAACTAATGAGCACGTATCCAAAGTATAATTTTTTCAAAATAGTGCAGCAGTTTTAGTTATAATATCCAAGCAGTGCTGTCGGAGTTTTGATATCCTCCTGGTATTGTCGTTGTAGTAAATCTCAGGAACCAAAACTTTTAGCCAATGCCACGACGATCCAACAACGTGTGTTCTGTGTCTCTTCCCCATGCGATGCACATGTACACAGACTGACATCTGTCTCGAATATTATGCAGCAAGCCATATTTTATAATTGTATAAAATAATACAGAAAAAAGCACAAAAACGAGCTGAGATGCCAAATTCAGCAGCTGAGCTGAGGTAACATGACGGCTCACAGACAGCAGCGGCAATATACCTGTCACTCAAGTGACCACGCCCTTAATTATGCAGAACTTTAAGGCTTAATATAATTTAAACGGATAAGTTATAAAAAAAATTCACCCCCCTCAGAGTTGTCATGAAGGGCAAAAATAGCAGTATAGACCAAAACCACAATTTGAACCAGACTTGTAAACATGTTTTTTTCTGCTATAAACTTGGCCAATTTAACATGATGGACTCTAATGAGATTCTGCTCTCTTTTGGAGCCTGTCCCTAGCGGCCAGTCGATGAATCGCAGTTTAAGTTCACTTCCGTATTGGCTTCACGAGAGAACAGGGGGAGGTTGCCGCTTGGTTGGTCCCGTAGGCTGTAGCAGATGTTAGCTATATAGTTTTTAGTACCTATGCTGTCCAGTGATGCCGGGCAGAGCGTGTTGTGTGGTTGGTTGTTTTAACAACAGCACAAAACTACAGGCCTGGAATAAAACCGTTTGTGTAATCCACGAAGCTTTGTTGCACATTGACTGCCCATGTTTACGGCCATACGGATTGCACAGAGTTCCTGGTCGAGCGGAGGACCAAGATGTGCGTCAAAAGTGGATGAAACACATAACCGAGATGGCTCATCGCATGCCAGATGATTAATAAAATAATCTTGAATACCTATAAGAACATGTATTTTATTGCTACAACTGGTCGTGGCTAAGGCCATCCTTAAAATTATTTTGGTTTGCCATAACAGCCAAAAAAATAAAAAAATGGTCGGTAGGTCGTAAAAAAATGTAAAAAAATAAATAAATAAAAAAATTTTATTGCATCACATTAAGTGTATTGTGATTGTCAAAACATTTTAGTAACTAAGCTGAATTTTATTAGGTTTAGTGACATGTTACAATGTTTACATGGTAGGCTACAATTGCTGGTAAGCTACACTTTTTTTATTATTTTTATTCAATTATTATTTAATTATTATTGTGATTTGATTTAATATTGACTCATTTGGATAAATATTAGCTAGGCTACACAAGGTAGGCATTCATTTTTCTCAAGAAAAAACAACTCACCTAACTTAATGCTGTAAACATACAGAGAGCCCTATCAGCTGGCAGTATTATTTAAAAATAACAATTTAAATATAATGCATTTTTTATTATAATAACAACTTTATTTAATAAGTAAAAATATAATAAAGATGTAATACAGTACACATATCAGCCAAAACAGGTTCTGTGTGAGGGGCTGCTAGCTGACAGCTCGGTCATTTCTGAGAGATTTACCTCAGACGAAGGTAAGTGTGAATACATAAATCCATTTTGAAAAACATGTTTTCAAGAACATAACATTATACGTCGTTTGATGTTGTAATATTTTTTAATCTGTATTTCTAGCATGTCATATTTACAAGCACCAAAACGGTATTTATTGTTTGAATTTCGTAATAAAATTGACAGAATCTGAGAGCTGAGATTTTTTTCTATCAGTAACCTGCTCTGTCTAGTCTGTCGGTCTCTGTGTCCTCTTTACTTCGCGATTTTTCTGTGCGTGAGAAAATGGATGTGTGGCGTGAGAGCGTGTGAAAAGCGTCATTGCGTGTGTCTCACATTTTATTGCATTTGTATTAGCTGTTTGAAGAGTAAAAAAAAAAAAAAAATCTGTGGGTCTTAACGCAATTACAATCGGCAAGTCGGTCGGACTAAAAGGGGAAAAAATAATTAATTGGGTCGGTCCTAAATTGACAGGGTCGGTCGGGTTATGGCAAACAAGAATATTTTTAAGGATGGCCTAATAATTATTTGAAACTTAAGCTTGTGAACATATTAGCAACACAGCTAGTAATGACAGCGTTCGGTTTTATTGTTGTCATCAATTAATACACTTCTTAATTACATTACATTTTTACATTATGTTGTCAATAAATTACCTTTATCGGTAAGTTTTGGCCACTGCCTGACATCATCTACCCATGTTCCCTTTCACCAGACATTTTCTTTAATGAGCAGGATGAACTTTAATTGAAATGTCATTAGAGGGCACCGGCAAGTGTCACACCGTCACACTTAACCCAGCAAACAAGGGACGTCCCCCGGACGTTGTGAACGTCCGTTAAGGTCCGCGTTTGGTCCGCTTTTTAACGTCCGCTGGCGGACGTTCGGGGACGTCCGCGTTTGGTCCGCTTTTTAACGTTCGCTGGCGGACGTTCGCCGGACGTTCGGGGGACGTCCGCGTTTGGTCCGCTTTGTAACGTTCGCTGACGGACGTTCGGAGGACATTCAAGTCCTTGCCAGTTTGCGAAAGTCCTACTGACGTTCCTCATCTGGTATTTCCATAACAACACTTGTAAAAAAAAAAACAGCGTTGCCTTTTATCAACAGACCTTACACCTTGAAACTCTGACAAAGGGCAAATGAAACTAAACCTACTGGATTTAAAGGAGGTTGTGTTCCTTAAAAATCCCTTTAAACATGATAATGGATTTACAGAAACCATGATTGTTTTGTTGTGCAGGTTGATATTATGGTTTTAGTAAAAATAGTAGTTGAATTCTGGTCATTCTACAGAAAAGTCCACTTTTGGTATGACAAAATGTCTTAAAATGCATTTCTTTTTCTAACGTTTAAACTTAGACCACATTATTATATTACACATTGACTTTATGAATACAAATGACAGCTTTATGATTTATTATTATTATTATTATTATTATTATTATTATCATTTTGTGCATTTAAAGACAGCATGTACCATTTTTTTTGTCACTGGTGTTACCATACTTCTCTGGCATTTTAAACATTTTTATGAAATGATATTTCTCAATTTTTTTCAGCACATGCAGTCAGAGTTACAGAAAAAAAGATAATGAAAAAAATAAGGAGATTATGTGTTTTTTTTTTTTTCAATCAGGTTAGTTAAAAGTGATTGAATTATGCTAATTTAATTATGCATGTATTTGCTATAACAATGGAAATATTTGAAAAACAGTCATAAACAAGTAATGCAATCCTTTACATCTTAATTCTTGAGTTTAGCAGAATTCAATGAATGTAAAAGTATTATCATGTCACATATGACACATTTTATTTAATGAGACAGACAAAAAACAGTAACAACAGTGACACAATGAATCACCAGTGACAGATACGACCAAAGATAGCCTACTTATTCTTCAACTATAATCAAGGAGAGGAGACTAAATTTTTTGCATTTTTTAAAGAATCAAAGACTTTTCATTGACACTTAGTGAAAGCAGTCAGTAAAAGATCATAAACAACATTTTAAAAATGTCTGTAAAATACGCTGTCCGTAATGTCGCTGTTTCTCAGCTTCTCAGTTTAGCCAAATACCCTCAATTTAGCCATATCTGACCAAAGGAGGATTAACAATAGGAAAAAAGTTAGAATCACATTATTTAGTGCTATTTTATGCAAAATAACTAAATAAATAGCTTTGAATAAAGTTTTTTTTTCTATAAACAACACCAGTGACAGTAACACCAGTGACATTTTTCATGAAAAATGTTGTCAATCATGGTATATTCACTAAATTAAGTAGTTTAATCCATTTGTATTCTAGTTTTTTAAAATTCCCTAATAATAAAGTAGGTCACACCAGTGACTTCAACTAAAAGCTTCATATGAAATTATGATTTTCTAATTAAAATTTCTGATAACTGAAAAGAGATAGTGGTCTTTCCATGTGTCTTTCTTCGTGGATCTTCAGGAAATAGGAAGAAGGTAGTCAATTGATGTCAACAGTGTGATTTTTATTTCAAAATAAGAGATTTTTGTTAAAGGTAACACCAGTGACACAACACCAGGGTTTTTTTATATATATTTTATAATATTTATTCAGCATTTGTTTTTGTTTTTTTATGTCATTTACATAATATATTTGACAGTTATGCATACATTATTGTATTTAAACCCTGTTGCTGAGCTCAAAATAAAGCACTTTCCCACATGACTGTGGGGACGAGCACTTCTGTGGTGTTTGGAATTTTTATAATTAAAAAACAAATACTGCCACATTGATGCGCAAGAAGGTTTAATTGTTCAAATATTGTTTCATATTAAAATATAAAAAAAAAATTGTTTTCAATATAAAAAAAAGTGTTTTCAAGTGTAATATTTCTGTAAAGGGACAGAAAAGTTGACTTTTCTGTAGAATGACCCATTCATTGTAAAATGAAGCAGTAACTTCAACCTACTACTAACTAATTAAAGATGTCATCAGATCATGTGTGCTTTCAGCAGTTATCATTTTAAACATCAAAATCATGATGCCCCCCAACAGCAGGCTACTGAATATAAGATGTGGGATAATATAAGAATGGGACATTTTATCCAAGTCATCTCAATGGTAAAAAGTGTCCCAATCACCCTGAACTGGAGCTCTAAAATAATGTTATTGACTTCAACTGATGAATGCAGCCAAAGAAAAGATGAAGAATGGAAAAGCACTTTGCTGGCAAAGAAATTGGAAAATAACACAGGTAAGACAATTCCTATACCCATAAATACCTGTCAAACATGGTTTTATTAAAGAAAAGTTATTTAAAAAAATTACTTTAATTTTTACACATAAGAAAGGTATAGCATGTGGCAAAAAGTGTAATATAGCCACACTGTGAGATACAAGCAAGTGACGATCGAGTGACGTCATTCTTTAGGTTACGCGCATGTATCCATGGCAACGCTCGGCTGCGTCGACAGTTAACGGTCCTGCCGGTGATTTTCTCAGATGAGGCCTTGAGTTTTCTCTTTCGTCGGTCGAAAAGGTATTTTAAATTTTAGTTTAGCAGACATTAGCTACCATAACCACTGTTTATCTTGTAAAGTTTAAATTATATGACAAGATTACATTTACAAACGCTTGCTGAAGTTGTTGTCCGTCGCGGCTGACCGTTACGGCCTATTTTCAAATGTACGCTAATCTTGGTCTCACGAATCCAAATTGTCAGTAACAAATGTTTCTTAATAGACAAACGATACCTGAAACATTATTGAATGTGTTCATTTTGTCGTTTTAGGTTAGAAGCCATCGAAAAAACTGCCATCGGACTACCACAGCTGACAACGAGAGACGCGCGTGCACAACTGCATAACACACACACGGAAAGAGCACAACAATTATGAAACTGCTCATTTATTATAAATAAATAAATGTATTTTTCTCCTTACAACTTGTTTGTGTTCTTTTGTTAACCTAGAAGTAAAATAAAAAAACAATAAGAGGACTTAATCGAAAGTCCCCTAAACGTCCCGAATGGCCGCTGAACGTCCTGTGAACGTCCCCGTGAACGTCCGGAGGACGTCTTTGCGGACGTCCCCGGGACAGCCAGAGGACCCTACACATGGACGTTCGGGGACGTTCGCAGAGGCCATTCAGGGGACGTTCTGGGGACCTTTTTTTGTTAGCTGGGGGCGGCAGGCAAGATGGCGGCGCCCATAGAGTTCGCGGCGGATTTGTGCATAGACCGGGCTCAACCCTGCTTCGCTTCAGTGGGTGTGCAGGGCTTCATAGACCTCATATGTAGCAAAAATATATGGGAATATATACTTCAAAATATAATGCGATATATTACATAATGAATATTGCATACCTCGAATGGCTAGATTCGAGGCTTATCGCAAACGATTTGTCAAAAAAAAAAAAAAAAATCCTCTATTGTGTGGTGTCACTACGATTATTTAACTGCTCCCAAACAAGACTGAACGCCCCAGATCTCAAACGAGCGGGCTGCCGCTGACGTGATAACCGCGATAGCCAATGAGAGCAAGCGTCACCTACCGGATGCTGCGTGCTTGGCGGCCACAAACATTCCACGAAAGTGTAGTATTGAGAAAGTAGACCACCCATATTCTTTTAATTTTCATTGTAAAGCACAACGTGTTGCAGAAGCCTGCTGACAACATCGTTTGTCCTCCATTTGTTTTTCTTCTAAGTCACGTTTGATCTCGCGATCAACAGGATTATAATGCTAATAAAAAAATCGGCTGAAACTGTCATCGGCTGAAACTGTCATTCAATGTAATTTAAGTTTTTTTTTTTTTTTGCAAAAATAAAGTACAAAATATGTTTGCAGTTACTTATTAACAAGGTCAAGGTCAGGTATATTTAATAAAAACAAGACTAGCACAAAAAAAATCTAGCTTGTATTGATGTGTTACTTTTGACCCACCTGTGTGTTACTTTCGTCCCACCTGACGGGGTCGAAAGTAACAATGTGCAACTTATGTTCAAAGTGAAATTATACTGAAGCCGTTCTACATTTGTACAAAATACCATCTGGTATTGATAAACCACACTTGTGAGTTATTGGCCACAGCAAAAATATATCGCTGTCTAAAACGTTACCTTTTAAAATTACATTTTTGTGAAAAATGTTACTTTCGTCCTGGTGTCATCTAGGATTCTTTAAAATTCTACCATTTTTAATTATGATGGTGACTTCAAACTAAACAATTTCAACAGATCATCATCTAAACCTCTTAATTCTCAATAAGAACTTCTGACAGAAATCAGGTCATCTGGTTAGTAATTAATGTCTTCGTTTATCTTCAGTTGATTTCATCTAAAGCTGTGGCTGAAGTCAGTTGTAATGTCTTCAGTCATTAATTCCATTAATGGTAAACATTTGGCACCCTGTACTGCCATGGATTTCACAGGTTTTTTTCCTTTTTTTATTTTTGATGTTTATTCCAACCAAAATTCAACATCTGCCTAACGTTGAACCTTTGTATCAAACAAACGTTGAGTTAAGACGTCAACCTGATTTTCATTTTCAACCAAAATCCAATGTAAATCAATCCAACTTTTGTTTACAGCTAAATTTGTTAAACTTTTGTGATCATGTTTTGATTTACAGTTGATCTAGGAGCTTTGTACAGCTTTTTACAGCGGATGCCATTAAAAACAATGCATTCTGGGCAATATTTTGCATGGTAAGCAATTGCTGTTAATTTACAAGCCCATTTTCCACGCCGTTCTATTGTATTTATGTATTATGGTTTTGTACTGTAGTGTGTAATGCATTGTGGGCTGGTCCATTTAAAGCAATAGCGCTGAACGGGTGTTTCACAGTGAATATAGGAGTTTGAGTACAGGTAAGTCTTCGCCTATGCATGGTCGAGGCACTCATAATAGCAGAAATAACAGAAAGGTGGCCCAGTTTTGCACAACACAACTAAAATTAAAAAAAGCAAATATAAATCAACAACACTGCGGAATCAAGCCACAACACAACAGAAATGCTTCCACTTTTTTTCTTGGCCATTATAAAACTGTTCAAGATTTGAAATTAGTCCATTGTCACCAGTATAAACCATGCAAGTTTAGCTGTAAAGTACCCTCTGAGTCGACCACGAAGTGGTCAGATTGTGCACAGTATACTGGCCCATTGGAACTTCAAGCTGGTTTATGAATATGTTGGTACCCCAGGTGAAAAAAAAAAAAAAAAAAAAAAAAAAAAAAAAGAGTAGGCTACATTTCTATAATGTACTTAAAGTTTTTTTGCGCACTAATTTTGTACTTTATATACTAAAAAAATATTCTTTAGTACTTTTTAAGATAATCTCAAAAACATCTAAGTGTGCTCAACTGTACGGAGGCCCTAAAGGGACATGGTGGTAGAAAAAAAAAATGGGAAGGAAGGAAATTTTACTTGGTGGTGGAAAAAAAAAATTTGGAAAGGGAGGAATTTTTTTTTTTTTTTTTCAAATCTTTTGCGTTCCCTCGCAAAGATGTTGCGCGTTCCCACGCAAAGTTATAATCGTTCCCTTGCTGTGAGCTCAGACAAACACTTCCTCTTTAATGTCCCGCTGGCTGACAGTAGTGTTTTAGTTAGTAACATACGTTAATAATGCACACAAATAATGCGCGGCTCATAGAGTTTGAACTTGTTGGACTCAAAAATGAATGCAGTCAGTGCTTATGTCAAGCAGTTCGGTTGGTAATATATTCACAGATTCGAGCTTCCCGGATTAATAACTCGTGAGCTAAACGTTGTTAAACACAAATGCAGCTACTTCCAATCATAGTAGCCTAGACAACAAGCTACAACAACCCAATTTTCCTCAAATGTGTTTTATAATAAATTGGTCTCTATGAGCAGGCGGCGGAGATACACGCCTGAAGGGACCGTCTGAAAAGTGCAAAACCCGAAACCCTTTTGCTCATTTTATATTACGAAAAATACTCAACTTCACTGTAACATACTGTACTGGCACCAAATTCAGTTCATACATCACTGCTCTCCTGCTGGTTATAGGTACTACAACACTTAGTTTGGCAAGTAGCACTTAAAGGCCTTCTTTACACAAATGATGTTGGTACACAGCTTACATACAACAGCTTTTGCATGATAATGGCTTACTGGATTTGATGGCATTACAATTTATTTAATATTTTTACTAATAACAGTTAAGTTATTATTATATTATTTTATTTAATAATTAATAATCATAAACGTTATGCATTTTTTTTTTAAATCAAACTAAGTGTTGGGTTTTGCACTTTTCAGACGGTCCCTTCAGGCGTGTATCTCCGCCGCCTGCTCATAGAGACCAATTTATTATAAAACACATTTGAGGAAAATTGGGTTGTTGTAGCTTGTTGTCTAGGTTACTATGATTGGAAGTAGCTTCATTTGTGTTTTTAACTACGTTTAGCTCACGAGTTACTAATCCGGGAAGCTCGAATCTGTGAATATATTGCCAACTGAACTGCTTGACATAAGCACTGACTGCATTTCATCATTTTTGAGTCCAACAAGTTCAAACTCTATGAGCCGCGCATTATTTGTGTGCATTATTAACGTATGTTACGAACTGAAACACTACTGTCAGCCAGCGGGACATTAAAGAGGAAGTGTTTGTCCGAGTTCACAGCAAGGGAACGATTATAACTTTGCGTGGGAACGCAAAACATCTTTGCGAGGGAACGCAAAACATCTTTGCGAGGGAACGCAAAAGATTTGAAAAAAAAAATTCCTCCCATCCCAAATTTTTTTCCACCACCACGTAAAATTTCCTTCCTTCCCTTTTTTTTTTTCCTACCACCATGTCCCTTTAGGGGCTCCGTACAACTGTGCCATTTTGAGACACCATGAAATATGAACTAAAATGTGCTTTAATATACTATCTCTGTATTTAAATAAGTGGGATCTAAATACATTTTAAGTACATCTGAACCCATAGTGTGCTACAAGTGGTAACTAAATACATTTTTTAAAACACACACTAATATCAGCTCAAAAACTGTGGTGAGAGCTTCATGGAATGAGTTTCCATGACCTCGTGACTTATTTACGTTGTTATTTCTTTCAAGTTGTGTACATTTTGGGACTTTTATTTAGAAAATAAAAAGATTCTACTTACAAAGTCAATGGAATGCCAAAACTCTCTGTGACTTTATGTGGTCTTCTGCTTTGTGGTTGAGTTGCTGCTCCTAAACACTTCCACTTTCCAATAATTCCACTTACAGTTGACCTTAAAATATCTAGCAGGGATGAATAACTGACTTATTGCAAAGGTGACATCCTACCACAGGACCATATTTGAATTCATTGAGCACTTCAGAACAACCCTTTTTTCACAAATGTTTGTAAATGGAGACTGCGTGGCTAGGTGCTTGATTCCATACACCTGTGGCAATGGGTCTGATTACCTGAAGTAAATTATCAATTAATTAACACTTTTGTCCATAGTGTAAATGATTTATTCATCTGCATCATTACATAATTTTTTTTTTAATTCATGTGCCCTCGTAATCTTTAATCAAAATAAATTCCCCTTCCTTTTGCAGCAACATCTCTTCTCTTCGGATTTGTTTACTGATGCGAGGGCAGGACAACCTGTTGCTCAATAGCAAACCACAACCATTCAACAATCCAATCAATTCCTGATGCACAAAAATTTTCTTAAGAATTTGAGGCCGCGTACACACTGCAGCTAAATTCGGTTGTCAGTTCACCTTTTAGTGCTTAATCTCGTTCTGTACACACACAGTTCAGAAAAATACTGGAGTGACAACCGCATCCTACAACCGAATTAACTCCCGAAAAATACAGGTAGTGACAACCGCATTTACAGAAATTCAATGCAGTGTGTACGGAACTCAACAACTAGTTGTTAATAAAGTTTTTTTAACCTTCATCGGAGATGTGTCTCTCTTCTGTGTGTGCGGTGAATCACAGGGAAAGCGCGAGCCTTTTCTCATTCGAGTTGCCAGATCTTGCTAGAAAAATCAGCGAACAAGAATAAGCCCATAATAAACCTAAATAAATCCAAATGCTTTATGTTGAAAATAAGACCAAAATATCGCGATTCATGTCTGCTCACTTAAATAACTCCATAAACCCGTTTGCTTTATGAGACGAGCTTAAACAAGCCCAAAAACGCTTATAATGAGTGACCATGGCAACACAGATAGAGCGCGCTCTGTGTGAAACAGGCTGTACAAGCGTAAACAAAACACGACGTTCCAGTCGACTGTAGTGTGTTTAAATTGCTGAAAATAACGAGTGTTTTGTCACTGTAATATTACTTGGGTCACGATAACGGTTACCAAACACGAGAGACGCCAGAACGTTGTTATGGTTTCCAAGCTGTCAATCATCGCATTTTCGAGAGTGAGTCCTGTTACGTTCCCTATTCTCCAAATAGTGGGGGACATTTCAGAGGGACTTTAACTTGACACGGCGTCTTAAAAACGCTGCAAAAGACGCGAGACGCGAACGTAATGGTCATGCACGTCCGTCAAGCGCGTTTACATAGAAAAACAATGGGAAAGTAGCGCAATGGAATAGAAAAACGTGTTCTGTGTGAACGGCCCCAAACTGCATTTTTTAAATACTGCAGCTGTCTAAGCAAAGACTATAGAATAACACAAGACGTGTCACTCGTATTGTTTTGAATGGGAGAAAGTGTAACGCGCAATATGGCGGAATAAGTCCCCCCGCCTTCTAAATAAGAGCCAATCGCCGACTGGTAGAGTCATCGCGTCACTGCAGCAACCGTTAGAAGCACCGGTTTCTATAGAAACAGTCAGACGCGCGCCTCTGACTCATGGCAGAAGAGACGCGCATTTAGGTCTGCGCATGCGCATTAGCTTGATTTAGCCTAAAAAATACAGTTTTTTGTCATGATTCAAGCGTTTGGATAAAACATTTATAAGACAGCTGTTGTCAGATTTCATTGGTGATTTCAAATATGAAATGTAATCGTAAGGTTGGCGGACAGTTTTGGAGAATTTGATGTTTCCCCATTCGCCCGAGAGGCGTTTCAAAGATGGCCGCCGAGTGAAATGACTTGTCTTAAAGGGACTTTGATGTAAGCAAGGGCAAAAGGCAACTGTTTACCCTTATACGCGCATGCCCAGTGTGCATGAACGGTCATGTGACATGCGTTTTTGGTCGTTGTAGTGTTGAGATCGTAGACGAGGATCGTTTTCATTTTAAAACACCTTTTTAAAACGAAAACGCACTAGTGTAAACGGGGCCTAAAAACCCGCGCTCGAGTTAAAAATTCCGACTTTTTTCTGTTTTTTAAATCCGCGACTCTAGAATTTTTTCATTCCAATCCACTCACTTTTTTTAAAAAAACTCAAAAGCTCGCTCTGTTTAAATGCCCCTACCTGAATATTTGAAATAACAAGTAATATTTGTTTTTTATCATTTTAAAGGAAACATTTTGAACTATTGTAGAACAGTTGTTTTTGATTAACAAAAATTAATAGGCCAAACGGTGACAAAATTAAGGCTTGAGTAAACCAGCCCTTTTAATAGAAATTTAAGGACAATTCAAAAACAAGCATTAACAAAAATACCACTGACAAACAAAAACGGTATAACATACCAGAGGAAATGAAATGCATGAACTTGAAAGTAAGAAGGACTAGCCTGTGGGTCTGCTTTGGTTACAGTACAGGGTACATACTGCATAGATTAAGATACCTGCCTTGGTACAACTTCAAAACCTTCAAAATATGGATCAAGAAAAAAAAAAATAAACAAAAAAAAAGTATAAAAATAATATTTTTTCTACTGTTCCCTCAATGAATGAAGGCTTCCACATGCATTTTAATCTTCCCTCTAAAATTTAAAAATGGGAAAGTTGGTCATGTAATTCTTTTATTATTTACATTCAGTGCAAGATGAGGACAGCAGGTCACTGCAATAAAAAAAAATACAGCTGAACTCTACAGGGAACTTCCATTTCTCTCAGGACAGAGAGAAATTTTTAGCTCAAACTTTGGCATGACTAATTTACTCAGCTCTCACAGTGAACATGAGGAACTTAATTTGATATAGCTAATAAAAATAAAAACACAGAGGCATGACATGAACCCAACATTTTGCTTACATATTTGGAAAAAAAGGTCAAACATGTCAGAGACTTTCCCTGACAAATCTATTTGTCCAGAGATTGCCCTCAAGCTTTATCATTGGGCATTTTCAGCGCTGCAGCAGATGAACGTTTACAGTAGTGAAGACGGCTCTTAGAGGTTCAGTGCAAGGACTATGATGTGGCAGAGGTGAGAGCAGGATCAAACACATCGACAGCACACAGCAAAAAAAATGACTCTTCGGCACTTGGGACTTGCATTATCAAAAAGATATTCAAGCACAATCTTATGTTGTTTCAGGCATTTTAAATAGCTAAATATATACAGTATTTCATATATATATATGTACACTTTGTAAATACTGGAGTGAGTCGTTCATGATGAACTTGGTGCTTTTTGGATTGTCTTTCTGTATATTGAATCGGATTATAGCAGGTCTAATACAAAACATGGGCAGAAAAAAGCAGAATTAAGTGGGAATTCAAGTAGAGAAGAAAATGTGGACAAGTTGTAAGGTCTTTGAGCACGCAAGTTGGGATTGACCCTGAGACGGAGCGCTGTAGGAAAGAGGCCGCAAGCATCTCTCCGCATGTCCGTGTAGTTTTCAATCTTTGACTCTAATTGAAATAACATCAGGTTTTGGTGGCACGCCTTACAAATCTTGGGTCTTGTTTAAGGTTGGATTTGAGTTCAGTGGGCTGTAAAAGAGCTAGTAATGTGAATCTTTCTTCAGGAGTAATGACCTATTCAGTAGGTGACTTTTTGTCTCCGTTGACTCCCTGTAGAAGCACCGCCTCTTCAGATTTACCGCTCTTCATCTCCATCACAATATCATCCTTACTGGCCTTTTCCTTCGTGCTGGAGAAAGAAAAGCAACAGATGAGGCATTAATGTTTTGTGTCATGATGGTATATATTAGCAAATATTTAAATGTACATCTCTCCAGACACATTTAATTTGGACTAAACACTGGATACTAAGGCATTAAGGTGACTACTTTAAGACTACTTTATTTTGCTTTATAAGTTCAGAATTTGAGCTTTAAAAAAAATATAAAAAAAATTACAACAAAACAACAACACTGATTTTAAAGGTAGAGTGTATAATTTCTGCAGCATCGAACGATCAAATTGACCAACAAATATTCTGTCCCATATTAATATGTATAAAATATTACATATAAGCAATTTATAAGTAATTTACTTTTTTTCATAAAGAAAAGTACATACAAATCCTGCTTTCCTGACCGTCCACAGGGCAGCTTTCCTTTCTTGTAGAGGAAGTACAGCACACTGCCCAGTATGGCTATGAGGAGCAGGCAGATGATGATGACCGCTATGGCTACTCCACTGCCACCTGATGGGGTAAGAGGGGAATGCAGGCTGAAGTTATTACCTTGACAGATGAGAGGAAAAGCTCACACCTAAAGTAAAGCCTGAAAGACATACTTTGGGTGAATATTTCCTACACGTCCTACTGAAATGTACAAAGCCTTTGCTAAAACACTTTCAAAAGGGTTGTCAGTAAAGTGATCTGATTGTGCTGGGTAAAAATAAAAAAAGCAGCGATGATGTGCGAGATGTTGTATGAGCGATAATACGAGCAAAGCATTCTGCAATCATTCTGCAATCATAAAAAAAGCAGTGATGATGTGCGAGATGTTGTATGAGCGATAATACGAGCAAAGCATTCTGCAATCATTCTGCAATCATAAAAAAAGCAGTGATGATGTGCGAGATGTTGTATGAGCGATAATACGAGCAAAGCATTTTGCAATCATTCATTCATTCTAGAAGGACAAGATATGTAAGTGCCACCATTTTATCCTACCTAAAATACTTCATTGGTCATTGCTGATTATTTAGACAAGTTTGGTTAAAGTGAAGATTAGCATAATAAATGATTTCGCTAACACTTTAGTTTAGGGTCCAATTCTCACTATTAACTAGTTGTTTATTAGTATGCATATTACTAGAATATTGGCTGCTTAATAGTACTTACAAAGCACATATTAATGCTTATTCTACATGACCATATTCTAATCCTACCAAAACCTAAACAACTACCTAACAAACTCTTAAGCATTGATTATTAATAGTTAATTAAGGCAAAAAGTTGTAGTTAAAAGTGTGAACTGGACCCTAAACTAAAGTGTGACCATGATTTCTTTTACACAGCCTATGGAAGCGTGTTTGTGTGAGCGAGGCTGGCGGTGAGCGGTTATGCTGGTGTTGGCCTCATGCCTGGACACATGACAAAGCTGCAGTACAAACCTTTATGTGGCTGTTTTGGTGTAACAGTAAATCCTGTTGCTGTGATGCAAAGGGATTGAGTTACCACATAGTCACAAAGCAGTATATTAATACATCTTTTTTTTTTTTTCTGCAATTAAACCATGGGGACTGCTGCCCTGGACCCTTAGATGAAGTTACTGGTATAGCGTCTATATCTATCTATCTATCTATCTATCTATCTATCTATCTATCTATATATATATATATATATACACACACACACACATTGCTTTCCAAAAGTTTGGAAAAGCCCTAGAAAAGTGGGGTTTTGGACAATAATGGCATGAATGCTTTTTAATTTGTGATAATTTTGCACTGATAAGGGACAACACAAACTACGAAAACATATTTTATACATAGAAAAAAACTTCCCAAAAAAAAAACTTTCGATTCATCAAAATATCCACCATTAGCAGCTATCTGACCTAAACTGGGCTCTCATTGGTTCACTGTATTCTAAACTTAATTGGCAATCAATTGTTGAAGCTATTAAGGTGTGCTGACCCAAAGATCTTTTACAAACCTGGGCCAAGTTTAAACCAGTAACCAGGCATCACAGCTGGCAAAGGGGCATGTCTGATTTTGACATGTATATATTGCCATTATTATGTAATCAAAATGAAAATGATTATTGCTGGTCTTCAATGATAATGTCAAGTTACTTTAATGTATTTGCACCAAAAAATGATAAGGAATTACGCTGATATTGTCCAAAACCACACTTTGCCAGGGGTGTTTCCAGACTTTTGGAGGGCAGTGTATATTGTATATAAAATAAAGTATAGATAGTATAATTTAATTTTAAAGTTATATATATATATATATATATATATATATATATATATATATATATATATATATATATATATTATATTTTTTTTTTTTTTTTTTTTCTAAATACTTCTTTTAATTTCTTTAGGATTTATTACAATTACAAATAAAAGTCAAATATTCCATAATACTGGGTAGATGTAAATGTGTAATATTTTGGAAATTTTACAGATAATATTTTTATTACATTTTAAAATGGTTAATATTTTAAAGTTAGTTGTTTAAGATTGGTCCACATACATGAAAATATACAGATACTTCTATATTTTGACAGACACATTATTGCTATTAACTTGTAATGCATCTGGTTGGAACATGATGCTGGAAGAGTCTGCTGAAATGGAGACGAGATCTTTTTGCTCATATAACTGTTTTTTCCCCTGACTACAGGCATAAACAGTATCAGAGATAAGGGCTCTGAGGACCGTCATAATAAGGAACACAAATGTCAGCTGATATCCCAAAGTAAGAGTGGCTGCTTCGCCTCATTTGCCCTGATGCCAAACGCTCTGGTCCCATGAGGTCACAGGCAGTCTGCCTATGATGTGAAGCCTGCCTTTGTCCTAATGAGTCCAGAGACCACATGAGAGCATTTTCACCATCAACCGTGTTCAAACACACACTGCTTTTGACTGCACCTCCGGAATAAATACCGTACAATGCTACATTAGCTGCCCTCTCGGATGATTGTTTATAGGGATATGGATATACGGTACTGCTTTACTGCTTTTTCTGTCATCAATTCTCAAGTGAGTACATGTTCTGTTACAGCGGTTAGGCTGGTGTTGGCCTCGCGCCTGGACACATACGGTGATTTGCTGGAAAAACAGTCACTCACTGCATTCATGGAAAAAGCTTCCAAAACATACCTTTAGTGCTGGTGGCTTGGGTTGTCGTTTTCACACGTGCAACTATAAAAGAAAGATGGTATAAATAAAGTTGTATTTGTTAGCATAATTTAACTCTTAACCTAAAATGTATGATACTTTTACAGATTTATTAGTCTTGATTTATGTTCATTTATATACTAATACATTTTATATACCAATACATTCTTAACATTAAAAGCAATATGAACTAAGAGTGAACTAAAATTTTTAATAGCATATTAAAAGTAAAATATAAATGATATAATAAGCAAGAGCGAAAAACTTCATAATTAAGGTTGTATATGTTAACATTAGTTAATGCAATAGCTAACATGAACAATGAACAATGCTAATTGTTCATGTTAATTTCTACAAATACTGCTGTTCAAAAGTTTGGGGTCAGTACATTTAAAAAAAAAGAAGAAAGAAATTAATACTTTTATTCAGCAAGGACATTAAATTGCAGTAACAGTTACATTGAAGATGTCTATTTCAAATAAATGCTGTTCTTTTGAACATCAAAGAATCCTCTCAAAAATATGTATCACAGTTTTCACAAAATTATTAAGCAGCACATTAATAATAAGAAATGTTTCAAATCAGCATATTAGAATGAAATCTGAAGGATAATGTGACACTGAAGACTGGAGTAATGATGCTGAAAATTCAGCTTTGAATCACAGGAATAAATTACATTGTAAAATGCGTATATTAAAATAGAAAATGGTTATTTTAAATTGGAATATTTTGATCATATAAATGCAGCCCTGGCTGGCATAAGAGACAAGTTTATAAAAAAAAAAAAAAAAAATACCAACCCTTACTGTATAGAAATATATTTTTAACATTTTAATTCTGTAAAAAACAACAATTGTAATTGTTTGTCCATGATAACGAATGCATGAACTAAAGTTACTGTGTGACAAATATAAATCTATGTTTTTCATATGTGGTAACAGTATTCATAAACAAAATACACATACAGTGGCATGAAAAAGTATGTGAACCCCTTGCAGAATCTGTGAAAATGAGAATTATTTTAATAAAATAAGAGGGATAATAAAAAATGCATGTTATTTTTTGTTTAGTACTGTCCTGAGTAAGATATTTTACATAAAAGATGTTTGCATTTAGTTCACAAGACAAAACAATAGCTGAATTGATTAAAATAACCCCATTCATAAGTATGTGAACCATTGATTCTCAATACTGTGTGTGGTTACCTGATGATCCACGACTGTTTTTATGTTTTGTGATGGTTGTTCATGAGTCTCTTGTTTGTCCTGAGCAGTTAAACTGAGCTCTGTTCTTCAGAAAAAATCCTCCAGTTCCGGCAGATTCATCAGTTTTCAAGCATTTTTGCATATTTGAACCCTTTCCAGCAGTGGCTGTATGATTTTGAGATCCGTCTTTTCACACTGAGGACAATTGACGGACTCAAACTCAACTATTAAAAAAGGTTCAAACATCCACTGATGCTCCAGAAGAAAAACATAAAACAACCATCACAAAACATAAAAACAGTCTTGGATCATCAGGTAACCACACACAGTATTGAGAATCAATGGTTCACATACTTATGAATTGGGTTATTTTAATAAATTCAGCTATTGTTTTGTCTTGTGAACTAAATGCAAACATCTTTTATGTAAAATTTCTTACTCAGGACAGTAATAAACAAAAAATAACATGCATTGTTTATTATCCCTCTTATTTTATTAAAATAATTCTCATTTTCACAGATTCTGCAAGGGGTTCACATACTTTTCCATGCCACTGTATAAAATATTATCCGAAAACAAAAACTCACTTGCTTCAATGTCGCGAGAAGCACTAACTGTCCCAAACTCATTGTAGGCTCTGCAGTTGGCTGTGAGTTCAGACGTGGCCTTCACAGAGCCTGTCATGCTGACAACAACAGTGTCTGGTTCTGGTTCCGTATTCTGGTTCTTCACAATCGACACAGGGACAGTTTGGTTCGTCTATATATATATATTTTTTGTCAAGTCTATAAAACTGACAGAGTTCCATTAAGCATATAAATACACAATTAAATTGCAATGAAGCTTACAATGAAACTTAAATTCTGATGTTACTAGCAAAAGATGTTTAGGAAGGTCCCTGATTGGTCAGAATCAGAGTGATGTAAGGATACCCGTCGATCAAAGGCGCTCAAGCTGATATTGGGGAGTGGGTATCCTTGTGCAGAGCAGGTCAGGATAACAGAATGGTCAGCTTTATTCATCGGACCTACTGCTTTCCACTCTGTGATCTCAGGCTTTCCTAAAGCAAGTTTAGACATTATTAGTCATGAAAGCACACTTTTTTGTTTTTGTTTGTTCTTCTGTAACACTAATGATGTTTTAATACTGAGCTAAGAAAATGGTTTATCCCCAAACCATGAAAAAAAATCTTCCTGAATTTATAGACTTTCATTAAGTGATTTCAGGTTTTACTATCGTTGTATGTACATTTGGTTCTCACAAAGTAGGCAAAAAACTGCAGTACTGGCTCACCTCGCACAATGATTTGCACAGACTTCTGTTTTTGTAGCTCAGGCAGGGAAGGGACCATCACTTCACACGTATACATCCCAGAGGTGTTATATGAGGCATTGCGTAACTCCAAAACATGCCTCTTTTCAAGCGGCATGCCGTCCTGCATTGAAATACACCATCAAATCGGTCCATTTATAAACTCAAGCATTTCAAGAGCACTGTTTATCAAGAACATTTATTGCATTCATGCTGGATGTTACAGTATTTATATCTTAAGATCTTTGGAGAACACATAAAAGTGGTCTTGGTTTATATTTGAGTTTTAAAAGGCTTCATCCAGGTCTCGGTGTAATAATCTCAGTATTCTACACTTTTAAAAGCTTGGGGTCAGTACGATTATTTTTTTTTTTTCAAAGAAATTATTCAGAGATGCAGTATATTGATCAAAAGTGACAGTAAAGACTTTTACATTGTTACAAAACAATTCTATTTGAAATAAATGCTGTTCTTTTGAACTGTTCTTATTTATTCGTCAAAGAATCATGAAAAAAAATGTATCTTGGTTTCTTAAAAAATATTAAGGAGCACGACTGTTTTTAACATTGATAAAAGAAATGTTTCTTGAGCACCAAATCAGCATATGTGGAACATGTGGAGTAATGTTTTTGCCATAAATTACATTTTAAAACATATTAAAACAGAAAAACAGTTATTTTAAATTGCAATAGTATTTCACAATATTACTATATTTACTGTATTTTTTATCAAATAAATTTAGCATTGGAGAGTATTGGAGACTTCTTTATGACCCCAAACATTTGAACGGTAGTGTATTTCCAGCATCTTAAAGGTGATAACATAAACTACTACAGATCAGCGTGGTGTCATCATTGTTTTTGTTTTCCATATCGTTGTACCTTATACCATGTTGTGTTTGTGGGTAAAGAAGACAAAGCATTGCAGGTTAAGGTGAGATCATATCCCTGATCCAGATCTGTCTCCTCTGGTGTCACCACAATATCGTCCAGATCTAAGAAAGAAAAAAAACGTGTTGGTCACCATGGAGAAAAAAGCTGACATCATCTCAACAACTTCTGCCATAGCACAGGAACTGCTGAGGAACGTGCTCTTACAGTGTACTGTGATATCGATGGAGCTCTCAACTATATCCTCACTGTATCCTTCTAAGTCAAGTAACTGGCACTCATACGTCCCGCTGTCTGATCGCTTGACGTCTTTCAGAGTCAGTATTTCATTATTTGCATTCTCTGCAGGCTCCTGAAATAGACAAGTGAGGATAATTAAAACTGTAATGTACATGTACTCCAGGGGCCTCATTTATAAAATGTTGCATAGAAACCATCCTACATTTGATCTTTTCATCATTTCTTATGATATTCTTACTCAAATGTGCATACTGTACATGTGATTCAGAGAATGAACATACGCACAAAAAACATGCGTACGCCTCTCTTCAAGATATGAAATTTATAAATCGCAAATTACAGTATATTGAATTCGCGCATAGCTCTCAGATCTCTGCCTTGTAAATGCAGCCTAGTTAATGTCATTAACATATAAAAGAGCACCAGTCAACGTCCAAATCCTTTAATTAAGAATCACGAACGGCAAGAATTGCTTAGTTTTCTAAATACCTGATGTGGCACTAAGCACTTTTCCACGTCAAAGACTGTTTTTATAAATGTGAACGGTGGCGCAGGTTTTAGCAGAAGTTCAAATCTGTGCTTACGCATATTTTATAAATGAGGCCCCAGAACTGCAAGTGATCCAATGAATATTTTCACATGGTTCAGAGATTTCAGAACAGCTGACATTCAAGTTAATTTGTATGACGCTTTTCACAATACATATTGTTTCAAAGCAGCTTCACAGAAAATGCTTATTTCAACATTACAAGTAGGAAGTATTCTGTTGTCAGCCAGAAATTGTCAAAGTAATGTCCATATCCCAGCTAACAAAAATGTGTTCTAGAAACGTTTTTCTAACGTTCCCATTAAGTTATGTAAACATTATTTTTGAATGTTATCTGAACATTTAAGATGTCCTTTTTTTTAACAAGTAGTAACATTTAAAAAAACGTTATACGAAAAATTTCAGAAACGTCCCATAAACGATGTATAAATAACTTTTTTGTTGTAATGTTTTGAGAACATTTTTAAAGACCAGGATACCTTTGAACGGATATTCTATTAACATCATTGGAAGAATGTTTGTTCATAACTCTGAGAGAGCCTTGCTAGAATGTTAGCTTAAGTTCTGAGAATTTTCCCTGTTAGCTGGGATAACAGTAATATACAGCTATAAGATAATATAAGTTATGTGGTTCGTAAACATAATAACAACATGAATTCAGTCAGGCAGACATAATGAACATGTATGATTACAGCTTGATTTTATCTTACCCCTTTATGTATGAAAGTAAGAAGGGGCTGAGGATTTCCATTTCCCTCACAGTGGATCTCCACAGTGTCGCCTTCTTTTATAAGCTTTTTGGATGAATTTATATACACTGTTAAATTTGTTGTAGGATCTGAAATGATTACATGAAATAGTAAGACATTGCACTTGGTTGATCCAATAGATGGCAGCACAAAGCACTGTACACCCAAAAATGAAAATTCTGCTATCAATCCACAGGAGAAAGAAAGTCATTCAGGTTTGGAATGAAATGAGAATGAGTAACTAAAGACTATTTCTTGAAAATAAATATAGGATGAAAGGATGTTGACTTACAGAAAACTGTTATGTTGATTGGCTGGGACTCTATCATTCTTGATGCACCAGGGACAAAGTATTGGACCTCACAGTAAAAAACAGCATCTTCATCTTCCCTAATGACTTTAATGAAAAGTTGACTCTCAAGTGCGAACAGGCCATTGGTTTTGATTGTTTGTGACTCCAAGATCTTTACCTCTAAAGGGGATGCAGATGGTTTTTGTCATTGCCAAATAAAATAACATTTTGTTTTTGGAGAATGTTGACTGAATGGCCCAGTATTTACCACCATCTGAGGGTTGGAGAGGGAATCTGTCCTTGTACCATGTGATGTTGGGTCTGGGATACCCGTCGTCCACTTTACAATTTGCAACCTGAGTAAAAATACCATAATTATGCAAAGTTCATGAAAATGTACATAAGCAGATGGTTTTGCTGAGCTCTACCTTTGATGGCTTCTCCTCAGTAACAGAAATCCCTGTGTATGTACCTTCAATCACAGGCATAGATGGAGACTCTAAAAGACAGAGTGTTAGGATGAAGGTTAAAATAGGTCAAGCAGCATATGATGGTGAACCCTCAGTCTGGCCAGGCTCTTCTAAATCAGGTGGGACAAGCCCATTTGTCTTACTGAATACTTGGAGACGAGTGCGTCCTTCACCACTCTCTTTCAACACATTGTGCACCATGCAGATGAACTCCCTCTGGTCACTCAGTTCCACCTTGTCGATGGTCAGAATGGCGGTTCCGCGAGCATCATGAGGGTCATAAGAGTGACTGACTTTGATCCTCCCGGCATATTCACTACCCTCTTCGATGATCTCAGTCTGATTATCATAGTAGCAGATTCTTATCCTGCCTTGGTCCTTGCCTGGTAATTTCTGTACAAAGTCAAAATGCTGATGTTCAGATTTCAACATTTATTGTATGTCTATAGATTTGTATATTCTATTGAGGTTATTTGAGTGAAAAATTGCTTATATATATATATATATATATATATATATATATATATAAATTTTCACACTAAAATAAAAAGATAAAAGGAAAATAAACTTATTTTAAAAAAAAAATCTCATTCTCAATTAAAAAGATCATTCTCAATTTATTTTTTGGAATATTCTTCATTTGTTTTTTGTTTCTATTTATTGTAAATAATTCATATATATATATATATTTAATTTGTAAACAATAATATAAGTATGCATTGCATGAGTAATTGTACTGAGTTAACAATAATAAGATGAGGTCAGTACAATTTTTTAAAGAAATTAATACTTCAGCAAGGACACATTAAGTTATCGAGTGGCAGCAAAATTGCAATTCGAAAAAAATATATTCCAATATATTCCAATTCAAATAAATGCTGTTCTTTTGAACTTTCTATTCATCAAAGTATCTTGTGATAAAGTATCGTGGTTTCCACAAAAACATTAAGCAGTACAACTGTTTTCAACATTGATAATAATATGAAATGTTTCTTGACCAGCAAATCAGCATATTTGAATGATTTCTGAAGGATCATGTGACACTGAAGACTGGAGAAATACTGAAAATTCAGTATTACTATCACAGGGATCAATTACATTTTAAAACTGGTATTTTAAATTTTAATAATATTTCATTATATTTTTTTACTTCTTTAAAAAAATATGTAGTGTGTGTGTGCATATATATATATATATATATATATATATATATATATATATATATATATATATATATATATATATCAGTATTATTATCAGTATTATTTTCTAATTTTGGGGTGAAATGTGACCCAGACATTTTTTCATAAAATTAAACCATTTAACTGATAATTGTAAAACAAATTAGAGTAAAATGTGAATGTGAATGTGCCTGTTTCTCACCGTAAACCAAACTATCATCAAGGCTGGTTCCTGCAGAGTATATATACAGGGGATCTCGGCCTGGTCTTTTAAAGATACTTCCACCCTGTCTTCCATGCTCACATCCACTGCGGCCCATGCTGAAAAAAACAACAACAAACACACATTTGTCTACAGGCCTAAACTTTGTACTGATAAAGAAAGTCAGATCTTAAAGAAAAGCAACAATGTTCCACAAAATATTGAGGCTCAAAGCCTATTTGTTAGACATTTTTGTGATCCCTATTCCCTAAGCCCCTTCAGAGTATCATTTCAATGCAGTGACTCCTTAACAGGAAATAGGGCATGGGGAAGACCACTTCTGATTGGACCACACCACTCATGTTCCCATGTCAAATGCCCGATCTAGTGGGAGCAAGGCACTTGAGGGAGAAGATATTATGAGTGGAATTCACTGAGCCCACCCATGTCCAGATTGATGTGTAGCATTCCCACATGTCACGCCTCAGGAGGAAGAAAGACTCGATTTATCTAGAGAATAAGTGACCTACTGTTTGCCAGAAATTAACTGTTCTCTCCCTTAAAGCATCTTAAAGCTCTTTCTGAATCATGAGGAGGCTGAAACTATTCATCCTCAAAAACATGATCACTACAAGACAAAAACATTCATCTGCTAGTCATTCTGGCATGATGTTTGTTTGTTCTGTGAGGAAAACGGTTTTAATGGTTTTAAAAAGGTGTATAATCTAGACTTGCATCTCCAATTGATTTTACAAATGTTCCTCAGTAACCTTTCAAATATATTGTTTCTGGCCTCTATGGTCCTGTGGGCACTACAAGGGGATAATTGAGTATGAGGGATGCTTTCACATTACAGAAATCTGATTAGTTTCTTCCAACAAAGGCATTTCCTGTGCATTAGCGACATTAGCACAAGACCGACGTTCTTTGTTGTAGCTATCAAACATTCACCTTGTTTGAGTACAAAATGGGGGACCAAGGTTTCCTAAAAAAAAAAATGTTTTTGAAGACTCGTGTGGTGATCTAACAACTGCTCTCATTTTTCAAACAAATTAAATCCTTGATATGATATTTTTAGTGGTGGTTGTTTTGTTAGCATGCTAAGCTGTGCTGTCACACTAACACGCATGCTGTTTTGAACACTGTATGTATGTACATTACCATAAACGTTTGAGGTCAGTAAGATTTATAAAGTACGACAGTAAAGACATTTATAGTTACAAAAGATACTAATTTCAAAAGATTAATGTAAATGCTGTTCTTTTGAACATTCGATTCATCAAAGAATCCTGCAAAAAAATGTATCACAGATTCCACAAAAATATGAAGCAGTTTTCAACATTGTTTTCAGCACTGATAATAATACGAAATGTTTCTTGAGCACCAAATCAGCATATTAGAATGATTTCTGAAGGATCATGTGACACTAAAGACTGGAGTAATGATGCTGAAAATTCAGCTTTGCCATCACATGAATAAATTACATTTTAAAAAATATATTACAATAAAAAACAGTTATTACATAGAAAAAATGTTTCACACTATTACAGTTTTTACCGTATTTCTCATAAAATAAATGCAGCCTTGGTGAACATAGACTTCTTTCTAAAACAAAATCTTGCAGACCCCACACTGTTAAATGGTACTGTATTTAAAAATATTTTAAGATCTGCCTTGAATCATTATAATGCAAATCTGTAATCATCTATAAGCATAAACACCCAGAATTGGGCATCATAATGACTAGCATTTCCCTTGATACAACCTTACAGATTACCGAGATAAAATAAAACAGATAAGAAAAAATAACAGTTTATTCCAATATCTTGCCCAGCTAAAAAGATCTGCAGACAAATGAAAGTCTGCCAAGATGCCACGGCAGCAACCATGCAGAACAGACATAACAAGCTTCAATTATAGTTTAAGAGGCTCATACACATTTAGCAGTTTGACTGATTAAGCGTGCCACTCTTTTTAGGCATGGAAAAGCACTCGGACAAAAAAGAATGGCCAAAAAAGGAAGCGAAAACTTATAATGTGCCCGTGAGCCACTGTTGACAGTCTGGTGTCTCCACAGCCAAGAGTGCAGATGGGTTGTTTTGTGTCATCAGTCTAATATATTGAACAATAGTAATTTAAGTTCTCCTCTCAGAGCACTGGGAAAAATTCAGACAAAAGACTTTGAGCAGGAAGACACAACTCAGGTTTCCTAGCAAAGCTGTGAGACGTCATATAAGTCCCAGATGAGCCTAATATTAAGCAGCTGCTCTGCCTCTTTAAAGCTACCGACAGCAAGTCACAGATGCAAGAATGTATTAGCATAATTACATACGTGTAGATTTACATAGATACACTAATACACAACAAGGAAGTCTTTATTTTCAATAGAATTGCAGTTATATTAGATATTTTTTAATCTACAAAAGTCGATATTGTATATTTAATTGTACATGCTCATTTCCTCATTCCTCAACTGGGCCTAGAAATGGGGGGGGGGGAATATGGGGTGATTTCCTCCCAAAAATTCAATTCTTAACACAGAAAATCCCCCAGGATGGGGTTCTGACTCCATTCTCCACATTCCATGATCCTAGAATGATCAACGCAACCTTCTGCTTCAGTACAGCCATATTGGAGCCTATAAATGGTCATTGTTAATGGGTAACGCACCTGTTTTTTAATTGTCTTTAAACTGTGGATTTCAGATGAATGTTGTGCTCCTTTTATTCATGAGCATACAAAAACTCCCACAGCTGCATAGTGAAGTGAAGTGCTGGGGACACTATATCAATCATCGCATGCTTTATTTATAGGACGTTCCACAGAGTTACAGCATAAACAAATGCTGACGGCCTACAGCAGCTCTGCAGTATAAGCTACCACATCCTCTGATGAATTTCGTTTTCTTAACAAATCACACAGATGTTTGTTTAATATCTAATGCTGCACAAGTTGTTTTATTAGCATTGTTTATTTGGCCCTGCAGATTATCTTGTTCTAGTTGAGAATCTGCTGCCAAGGGAGATGACTTGTGTTATGGGACAACAGACAGGAGAATGACTACCTGCCGACAGCAAGCCTGCATAATAGAGAATATTTCCTTGAGGTAAATACAAGGGTTAGTTAACATGTCCTACTTTATCTCAACTAAGTATAACAGCACTATATCAGGTGTGTTTGACACTATGAAAAGTCCCCTATCATGCCAGTAAGGTTGCACGCAATGGACCAAAGACAGACATTCATTACTAAAAATACAGCACTTCAAAGTAGGCTGATGCAATTATAGCAACATATTAGCAACCTCAGGGATTTAGTTGATGATTTAATAAACATTTCACATTTTTAAGTAAGGCCAAATTCTGTTTTGCATTTAAATTATTAATTGATGTTTAATGATCAAAAAACATGTCTTATCAATTGAGGTCATAAACTTGAACAAATTGACCATTTTCACAATTTTTAAGAAAATAGACAAACAAAACAAAATAACAAAAAAGTGCTGCATTTTTATATTTTTTATTAAAATGTTCTTATAAATTAAAATGAAAAATATATTGACAGTAATGTTCTGTAAAAACGTGTTTTAATTAATTGTATTATTATTATTATTATTATTATTTAGCTAAATATATTACCTTAAATGCATGCATTATTATTAAAATTTATGATTAATAAACAGCACAGTGGCAACTTTTCAGAAAAAAATCTAGCCAAAAAAGCACGCACATAAAAAAATAATACACCATCCACTGTTAGCATACTATTTTCATTGTTAAATAATTTGAGAGCAGGGCTGTACAATATTGGAAAGAACTGACCTTGCGATATTTATTTTTTCTGCTATATATATTGCGATATGAAATAAATTCACCAGATTACTTGAATAGCTCTATTTGGAAATAGTAATTCTAGAATGATTGGGGTGATTTAAATGAAATAAACAGTGCTTTATATTTATCAGATATGTATTCAGGATAAATGAATAATCAGATATAAAATATCACTGCATAAATTGAATATAATTAATCTGGGTTAAAGCTGTAAAAGTGATTTTCTATTTGTATGTTGTTGTTTGATAACATTCATGACAGAAAGAAGCAAGAATATTAGCCTGCTGTCACTTTAAGACCGAAGTGGACCGAATATGATACACATCCATTTTCTTGTTTGCGTTACCTAAGCTATAAGCAACTGTGTTTACAAAGATACTCACAGAGACGGACATCATGGCATAATTTTGCATGTACGCGTCCCAAGCACAAAAAGCGTGCATCGCAATATCGATGCTAAAACGACACATCTTGCAGCCCTATTTGAGATACACAAATTCTGTGTACTATTCTGAATGGTTGAATTCATATGGTTCCAACATTCAGGCTAACCTAACAAAGCTGAGATTTTTTTGGAAAAGCCTTAAAAAGCATGAATGTAGGTTGTTGGCGTATATATAGACCTGTCAGTCAAATATCAGACTAAAAAGACAGGTGTTCTATGAAGAAGAGTCGGACTCCTTATTAAAGCACAAACGGCAGGCACTTCTATGCTTCCTTAACTAATTATTGCCTTGACCTGAGGTTCAGAGTTTCTTTTTAAAAGGCTTTAATGGGTTTAGAGTGAAGTTCCTGTACATGACATGGACAGAGTGTTGGAAAGTCTTAAGAAGAGCAGTCTGAGCCAAATGCGATACAAAGCTTTTTATGTTATCTCAAGATCTTTAAAGCAGTTTTATGGTGAGGTTAAAGTAATGAGAACATAATCACTATTTATATGCCCAAAATCTTACAGAGACTAAGCTGGAGCTGATGTGACCTTGGAAATACATACTCTACCAAGTGTTTTATTATTACTCTCAAGTGGAGAGATAATACACACAAAAGCAGCTGTTAAACTCCGTCTCACACTCCCAGAGTGTCACACACACCAGCGACCCACAACATGGCACGTCAGCCTGTCGCCCCTCGCGACAGCCTCCAAGATTTATAAGGATAAACGGTGCACTTACAAATGCTAGTCCTGATTGGTTTACAAAAAGCATCTGTCTGAGCTCATAAACACACATACAAAAATTGACTTCATCTCTGGAGAGTATTAGCAATGATCTCTGTGGACTTTTCCCCAAGCATCCTCCCATGGACCTCCACTTCCCCTCTGTCCCTTTTTCCCACGTCTCGAACGAATCGTGCTCACTGCATGCTTGGGGAAAGCAAAAATAGCTGCTGATTTCTGGGGTATGGGAACAAGCAGCAGGACATTATTTATGCTGCAATGATTGTGATGACTTGCTCTGAGAAGAATGGGATATGCGATGGAGATCTCTCATTGGTGGAGTAGATCTAAGCTCTAAAGATAGCCGGTATCCCGACGTGATGGAGCACTAGAGAGTGGCCCATTCCTTTTTTGGTGTACTAGAAACTGGCATGATGTTGGGTTCTGCTTCACAAGCCTCCCAGTGTGCCAAAGCAGCGGCATTTACCTTGTGACACATAAGTATGCGGGATAGAAAATAAAATAGATAAAAACAGAAACTTTTGTTAAGTTAAACATCTTTTAATCTCCAGAAATGGAATGTTGTGATGACAGAAAAAGTGGAAGTCTCATATTCTCATAAGGCCAGAATTATCTAAACAGAAGATTGCTGAGAGGACTGGTCTGTCCTGAAGAAAACTTACAGAACCGTTCCTCTGAGTTATAAAACACATCTGAATCAGCCTACTTAAAACACTGAATCCTAGTGAGTACCAACAAATGTACCCTTCTACATATGGGTGATTTCTTTCTTCAAGCACTTTTATGTCCCAGGGTTTGATTTTTAACAAAACTCTTTTATTAAAACCAAGCTTTTATCATGCCTTCAATATTTACTTTTCAAATGCTTTACTGCTGCACCCAGACTTTCTATCTTAAAGGGTTAGTTCACCCAAAAATGAAAATTCTGTCATTTATTACTCACCCTCATGTCTTTCCACACCAATAAGACCTTTGTTCATCTTCGGAACACAAATTAAGATATTTTTGATGAAATCCGAGAGCTTTCTGACCTTCCTATTGACAGCAACGCCATAACCAATTTCAAGGTCCAGAAAAGTAGTAAAGACCTAAACTACCCACAACATACCCCTAAAATCAGAGGGAAATGATAAGTGAATAACACTATTGTTGAAGCACCTAACCCTGGTTGTAAGCCTAAACTTGACAAAAACTATAAACTTGTCCCTCAAATCTGATTGGCTGATTGGAATGTTGGGTAACACTTTATTTTAAGGTGACTTATTACATGTTACTACATGTACTTTCTATGTAATAACAGTAAATTATGCATAATTACAGGTAACTAACCCTAAACCAAACCCTAGCTGTAACTCTATAGTAAGTACATGTAGTTAATTAATATTACTCAGTACTTATTTGAGTAAGTACAATGTAACTATGTCACCTTAAAATAAAGTGTAACCGAATGTTGTTCCAGGATAAACAAAGATGTTGATCCTATAACATGTTGTACTTGATGAAATAACATTCACCCAGTATTTAATATGTGAATAGTTTATCAATTTAAAAAAATAAAATAAATGACTGGTCCACCAACAATTTTGCCCCTAAAATTCAAAAGGTTGAATCCTTGATACCAAGGAGACAACAATGTCAGCAAAAGCTTAAAATGAAATATGTGGTGTGATGTGAAGAAAAAAAGTAAATATCACTTCTGAACAGAATATTTTTATGTGTCATTTCCAGCTGTAATTTTCACATTGCAAAAAGTGTGACAATATTGATTGGGATTATGCAGAATACAGTAGATGTTAGCTATAATGTCATGCATTTGTCAATACATTTTATTCCAAAAAATATTTGTTTCACTCACCATCATTTCCACCACATAATGCTGACATAATTTGAGATGTGGTGGAAATGACACTGTGGGGGAATTTTCATTACTTTTTAGAAAAAAAAAACATCCTGCTAATGGACACTTTAAATAAACTAGTGGGAGTATGAAAAGTGTTTTAAGAGAGTTTATTTTCTAAAAGTATACAGGGCCAAAACTGCCCATAGTTGAAGAAATGGCCAAAAGCTTTCAGAAACATTTTTGTGTGTCCCTGTGTGATCTATTATACCCACATTTATTTAAACACAGAAACCTCAGTTTACTACTGGAGACCAGAGAGTCAAGTATTGGTGGCCTGCTGTAATGCAGCAATGCAATATTATAAGAATAACTATGAGCTCTTGCCAGGCCATCCTCAGTAGAAAAGCATAACGTCACATCGTTTGTCATTTTACAAGCTCTAAAAATGGAGAAGATCAGAGGATTCATGACATCATTATCTGAATCAGACAGTGATTTCAAGTTTTTCCGCATTTACATTAAAGTCTTCATGCCAAGGTAAAGCCCAAGCGATTCATTGATTCAAACAGTAGATTCCTGTTAGCTCAAGACCATAAGCTGTTGTGTCTGCCTGAGGAGGAGACGGTCACACAGGCTGTAAAAGGCTTCTTAGATGTTTGTGATCAGCAGAGACTGGTGTTTCAGGAAACACCATAAATTATTAAGCTGCATAAATGAAGGATGAGAAGAATCTGCTTTTCCTTGTCAACATCAGCTCCCTGAGGAACATCTATCCCTGTTCACTAGCTAATAGCTGAAGGGGTTCAAAGCCTGAGCCAGTGGCTGTTTACAACCTCCTTCACTTCATGGATGCAAATGGATCCCTTGCAAGTCTGTAAAAGGTCCCCAGGGGCTACAGGAAGACGGAAGGAAGTCCACAATCAAAAACAGACTTGAATGTAGTGTTTGAAATGAAGATCAAGGCGTTTTTATCTTAAAAAGTGCACATTGTGTTGACACACAGCATGTTTGCAGCGTATTTAATATTGTGATGACAAGAAAATCTTTCTTAAAGCTACAGTAACAATTAAAATGATTGCCTATAAGCTACTTACTACAGTACAGCCAAATTTACAGCACTGCCACGAAAAGACTATAAGACATTTCACCTGCTTTGATCTAACAAATTGGGTAACACGAGCAGGGGGCGAGACCACACAATGACCAGAGCGGCATTTGCCCACCCAGAAAGACGACTGCCGAAATAATCGAACACTAGTGAATAAAAGAAACTGCATTTTGTTGAACAGAAAATTATCATAGCTCACATGCTATAGCATAATATCATCTTATGCTCGCCAAGGCTGCATTAATTTGATCAAAAATATATATATTATATATATTTTTATATTAATATAATATATATAATATATTTAAAACTCACAGTGATTACAGTGACCAAGTTGCCGGACCATCTAAGCCAGCTGTAAATTTCAGAAAACAAGTTAATGGTTTTTGGTTTACAAAAAGGTGAAAAGGTGTCAGTGGATAAGGATTTGATATGTTGTGTCAAGAAGCATCAAGAGGGATTTGTGGTGGTAAGTATCGCTGGGGAAAACTTACACTTATGGCAAAGATCCAAAACGAAGAACCAGGGACACAAGAATCTATTTGGGGGTGCAGGGAAACAGTGAGGGAAGTCTCTGAAGAATGTCTGGCATCTCTGTCCATATGATGGCAGGGATAAGATGCCTATTATGGAGCACCCTCTGTCCCGCGAGCCAGACGCTCCACAATTCACGCTCTGTCATCAGCCACTAACCCCACAAGTGTCCGTTTCACTTGCAAGTGGGAAAGGAGGCACCATTCTACAGAAATTAGGCATGCCTGCACCAGATCAGGATATGTGCAGGATCCACAATGACAAAACTATTTCTCAGGTCATGAATCCTAAGCTGAGAACACGGAGGGGTCTGTATGACAGAGGTTACAAGGTTGGGAGCCTCATAAATTACTCTACTGTGCCTAAAGAGCTCATGAAATGACTTGATGAATGCCGTTTTCTATCCTGTGTTGATGTATTTACTATGAAACAGAACGTTTTGGCACATATCAAAGGGCTCATCCCTTAAAAAAAAAGATAATAGGCTTTGGTTAACCCTTAAATGCATACCTCGGGTCTTTAGTGACCCGGGACGTCATTCACCACCCTCCTCCTCGTTCATTTTTTAAAGTTAGACATCAACCTTCTTGGTATTCCTCAATCAATTCATTATAAAGAATATAACAAGAAAAAAATCATAAAATTATAAAAGAATGCCTATTTTTGTATTCATTTTTTGTAAAAAATGTATAGGGTCACAAACGACCCGAGGTATGTATGAGTGTACGTATATTTTTTCTGCACAACAATAATTGAATCTTAGATGACGGAATAAGTGCAATTCACCTTTATTCCACAAGGTGGCAATGTCTGATACACAATGCTGAAGTGCCGACTCATTCAGACAGAAAACGAAATAATAAGAAAAACATGAAATGGCTCAGCGATTTACTGCAGAGCAAGTACTGAACGCAATCAAATATGACTGTAACTGTTACTGGATGGATCTGGTGAAGCTGTTAGCTGTTAGCGAAAATTATATAGTTTTGAGAATATGTTTGAGATCGCGAATGGGCTCATATTTGCGACCTCAAACATAAAACTAGCCCATTATTTGCTGAATTTACTTTGAAATGAGCTCTGACGAGGACAGTGATGATGGCATAAAACATCTGCTCAAACTGAGCCCTTTCAAGCTCCAAAAGGTAACAAAATACGATTGATTTTATTCTTCTGTAATTGTTACTTTAATATCAGAGGAGTTTTATATTATCGCGACAGGCAGAGATCCTTCCGTGTTAGATATAGATCCGGGTCGATAAAGACCCGAATATGTAAGAATGATTGGCGAAACAGTCATGCATTTAAGGGTTAACGTGATTTGCTATGTGTTAACGTTAGTCAACATTTGGGACATTCTCATTTTAGAGAGCATTTCATTTGTCAAAAATCTTTGTAGTACAGGATTAATATTTAATATTTGTAGTACAGTCATTAATATTTTTGGCCCATTTTCTTGGAAGTTAAAAAACTAAAACTAAAAATTCAACCAACTTTTAGGAGTATGCTGTCTGTAGATATGCTAATGCAATTTTTTTTTCTTTGAATCCACTTTTTTGGACTGTATTTTTAGTCGCGATTTTATATGTAGCTTTGGCGAATCAAATCAGTGATGGCGCCAAAGTCACGTGATCTCAGCAGTTTAGCTGTTTGATAGGAGATCAAATGGCTAAACGGCTAAACTTTATAATATTAAGGTAAAACTACTGAACTCGCATGAACTGTTTTAAATATGTTTTTAGTACCTTTATGGATCTTGAGAGAGGAAATGTCATTGCTGTGAATGCAGGCCTCACTGAGCCATCGGATTTAATCAAAAATATCTTAATTTGCATTCAGAAGATGAATGAAGGCCTTATGGGTGTAGAACGACATGAGGGTGAGTAATAAATGATATTTTTTTTAATTTTTGGGTGAACTAACCCTTTAAGACAGAAATTCTTTTGAATTTTATTATTTGATTACACAGAAGTCTATCAGATAAATATAGTGAGAGATGTGGAGATGGCAATGATTCAAAAACAGATAGCTGAGGAGGATTTCAGGCTCAAACACCTTCATAATGCTGACATGAAAAGCTCACAAAGTTAAAGAGCTTGGCCATGTGATCTGATTTTAGAAAACAGGCCCCTGTCTGTCTCTGAAAGCAGGCAAAATATAAGTCAAAAGCGTTGCTTGATATTCTGTGGTTTGCTGTTTTGATGAGAAATATTGCTGTTTATGATCACCCAGAGTCACATCTGTGTTGACTATCAGGACCTCTGTGGCTTTCAGTCTATACCCATTAACATATCTACAGCCAGCATTGATGTCAGAGCTGATCTGGCCATTAAAGCTTTTTAAATGTTTAAACATGTTCTCCTACCCTAGTTTAAGGTGAAACAACTATAAGTAAGGAATTCATCGGCTGATTTCCCAGAAGAGTGTAAACACTGTAGCTCTAAATCACTGCTCTGTTTGTTTGAGCGATCTGACAACGGTCAACGTAAGGCTCAACCAATGGTGTGCCTTGGTTCTTAGATTAAGAAACATGTACTACATATACTTACTATAGTAATAACAGTAAATTATGCATAATTACAAGTAACTAACCCTAAACCAAACCCCAACCCTAACGTAACTCTATAGTATACATGTAGTAAATTAATATTACTCAGTACATATTTGAGTAAGTACTATGTAACCTTAAAATAAAGTGTAACCATAAAAATTGCTAAAAAAAAACAATACAACATATTGCGATACATATTGAATTGGCAGCTCAAATCGCGACTAAAAATACGGCCCAAAAAAGTGGATTCAAAGAAAAATTGCATTTAGAAAAAATAATAAAATAAAAGAATAACATTGTTTAGAAAGGAATTTTAAGGTACCATAGATGCGTTTCAGACACAAAGGCTATTCTAGGTTTTTTAATTATACCACCTCCTCAGAGATCACATTTTAGCATTTTGCACATCCTTTGTGTAGATGAGAATCCAATCCCAAAACACACTGCAACAAGCTCAGTGAATGGATTGCGGACAAAGTGTTATAATTGTGGTTTATAAACTTTTTTCAATCTGAATGTACTGATAAAAAGGTTCATCCATCCATCTATGCATCCATTCATCTTTCAAACAGCTTGTCCTATGTAGGGTCTGGCTTAAAAAGGTTTGGTATAATTAAAATTATATGCTTGTTAGACAATCTTACTATTAGCTTAGCAACAAGTCAATTATAAATCCATTGCAAGTATAGTCTCTCAAGCGGAGCGCTAGTTATGTGGTGCACAGTAGAGCATTCCAGTTTATTCACTTATTAGTTTCCTTAAGACAGCTCCCTAGATGTTGAAAGAAAGCTTTAATTCCAGATTCATTGCCATGTGATTATTAGTAATTAAATATACAGTTGTGTGTGTTTCACATTTTAAGGGCTATTGAAAGACACTACCTCCATTCAGAGGACAATCACCCTCTGGCCATCCACAAGTCATAATTTCCATCCCAAACTCCTGCACAAGATGATCCAGAGCCCTATTTTAAGAACACATAATTGCTAAATAGTTTCAGAAGACCACAGAAATGAGGCCAATCACAATGCCAGTTTACTAAACTGCTGCCATGCAGCCTTCATATTGAGCATTAAACCAATCTGACTCTAAGCTCGCAGTGATTCTCAGTTGCATGAGACAGCAAATTCAACAGAACATGATTTACAAACATTAAAATAGTTTAGGCTCTGGATTTGTATGCTGACAAACTGATGTTCTCCAAAACTGCACTGCGGTTCTGTTTAAAATCATTCGGCCGTACCCTGAAAATATTTAGATTTCTAAAGTATACATTTTAAAATATTACTTGCCAACAAAATATTCTGAATGAACTCCAAACAAACTCGAGACTGATGTACAACTACAATGACGTATCATGCCCTGCAGCCTACTGCGCCACCCAAAGTGTCAAATCACTGATCTAAGAGGCATGAAATATTTGATTTCATAACACATCCGCAAATAATATTGATGTAAAGGGATCCATTAATACAACTTAGATTCATTAAAATGACGAACCGCTGCAGATACATGAACTGTGACCTATTCATTGTGTAAAGTCCTGTCTCTCAACAGAACAGCTGTAAAGTCATTTTTCCCATATCACATAAGCATTCAGATACTTTTTATACTATATTATATATATATCATGTACATGTTGCTGCACATAAATGTACTTAAGCAGAAAGTTGTAGTCCAACATGATTCGTTCTAATTGAGTTAAAGTAGACAGGAGATGCAGAATGTTAGAAGCAGTTAGACTGTGGCACATGGCCAGAGCTGAGCAGAGTGCAGTTCCTCTGAGGCCTCGACGCAGCCTCCAGACCTCCAGAACAAGAGCCGCATTCAGACCTACTGCGTTCCCAGCGGGCAGGCCTGTGGGCCCAGCCGACTTTTGAAAATTGAAGAGTTCTGTCTTCAGACCACAATACTGTTTCCTCTAACCATTATGCATCTCATGTCCCCAAAGTAAAGCAAATTTTCTGGAGAACGAATTAGACTGGGCATCATTTTTGGACTGAATCTGGAAGTGATGCTATTATTTTAGGAATAGTTTTTTCATCATTTGTTGACCCATGTCTTTCTGGAGATTGTCCAGTCTGCTCTTTTCCTTACAATAAAAGAGAATGGTAACCACGGCTGTCAAGCAGGATTATTTTTAGTGAATAACTACTACTCACACAAATCTATTTTATAGTTTCAGAATACGTATGATGCTTTTTGTCTTTTTTGGAGCTGTGATCACGATCCACTCGAATGGATGACAGCAGCTTGGACATTCTGCTAAAATTCTCATTTTCCACAAATTAAAGTAAATTATACAAGTTCAATTTTTATTTTAATATTTGTTTGAACTTTCCCTTTAAGAAAGGGAAAATGAATATTCCCTTTACGATAAAATTACATAAACTTTCCCATGATTTAAAATGTTCTCAGAAAATTATTTTCAAAGTGTTTGTTTTTAAGTAGACAGTTAGTGTGTTCAGGTTCCGAAACGGAAGTTACAGAAGAAACCTGTCTCCCATCTGTCTTCAGTCATGTTATCAATAATGCAAAGTTAGAGTGTGTTGAACAAAGACTGAGACAATTTATTGTCTATATATTCATTATTCATTCATTATGCACTAAGATGTTTCACATTTTCAAATGATGAACAGGGATACAACATTTATCAAAGAAAAGCATAAAAGAATGCATTTATATAAACTGTACTGTATACACTACCACTTTCATTTGTTTTACTGCATTTTGATCAAATAAATGCAGCTTTGGTGAGCATAAGAGATTTCTGTCAAATTTAAAAATCTAAAAATTCAAAAAGTTAAAAAAGAATCTTACAACCACAAACTTTCAAATGCAATGCAATGCAAACCTTGCACAAAAACTGCAAAATTTCACAGACTTGTTGGCAATGTCTCAAAATGCAGCACCTTCATGTCAAAATCCAGGGTTAAAACTCTAGCTTGTTCTTCAGACCTCAAATGCAAACATATAGAGGTTTACCTTTAGACAAACTGCACAGCAGGGCTCCATTTCCAGCCCACATATAGCCTGTTCCATCAGGAAATATTTCAGTGCTGCCAAAGTTACCACTAGCCAGAAATGAATGCTATATATTTCTATATCTAACGCAACAGTTTTAGGTTTCTTTGTTTTACAGCTACTTTACAGGCTACCTGTTCATATGCTTATAAAGTGGAGCTACTAAAAAGCACTTAAGGTGACATTACAGTGAGACATTACAATGCTGCTCTGAAGATGTGAGAAATAATAGTACACTAATGAGTGATGTCTATTTTCTAATAATCCATAATGAAAACTATTGTCTATGAGTCTCATCTAAGCAGACAGTGATTATTATGGGACTAACCTATGAAGTTATTTGATCCACCAGACCATATAAATAAGGCTTTATGCACTGTCTGACGATGTATTATGAGCTTGACCATTTATAGTAATTAACAACCGCATTCCCAAAAGTTGACTTTTTCTCAAAAGCATTGAGAGCTAAGTTTATAGAGACCATTGATAGCAATGGTTCTACGATCTACTTAGGCTTTCAATACTTTTGGGAAATGCAGCCCAGATAAGTTTGCCATGAGTATGTGCTGGTCATAAAAGGAAACCAATCTGAGAGTAATACAGGCTCTGTGTTTGAGCAATCAGGGTGAATCATATGGCTGTAACGCAGCAGGAGGTGGTGTTGTGGGGGTGGGGTGGACCCGCTGTCTGAAACCTGAACTTGAGCACGTTCTGTGATTGTTTGAATGCCAGGTGTGAGCAGCTGTTTTCTGGGACCCACATACAGAACAGTGAAAGCAGTATGGGAACGTGTCTACAGATCTGGTCAGCGCGGGTGACATTAAACAGCTTTAGCTAACTGCAAACAAATCTCTTAATCTTTTTTTTTCTTGTTTTAGATATCTAAACATCCTTAAAAAGATCAAATTTACAAGATAAAACTTCATAGATATTAAGGCTTGTTTTAGAGAATATATCTTGAATTAAGTTTATTTTATCTGTAACACTTTACAATAAGGTTCCATTAATTATTAATTAGGGATGCACCGATATGAAAATTTTGGCCAATACGATAACTGATCATTCTTTATATTTGAAAGTTGATCTCTGATATATTGGCCGATAAATCTAAATGCAAATTTTTATATATTTTTGAGAGCCTGATTACAAAAACAAAAGTCTCACCATTAAAAGTCATTAAAATCCCAAGCACACAATTATAATGTTCTCATTATAATTTTACTTAGCCTATATGACAGACTTGCATTGTACATGTTGCACTTAACTGTATTTTCCTTTTTGAAGTGATTTCATCATGATTTCATCCTATCATATTTCAAGCAATTCTAAAAAAACCTCATTGTAATCAGTGCGCATCTGAAGTGTCTCAGCTGAGGTAAAAATAATCCATTGCTTATCAGCTTTAATATATCAGTCAAATTTTCTTATCGGGTCAATAACGATAACATAAAAAATGAACATATAACGGCCGATACCGAAATTGTGGCCGATATCGCGCATCCCTAGTATTAAAGGTCCCGTTTTTCGTGGTTTTTTGAAGCTTTGATTGTGTTTATAGTGTGCAATATAACATGTGTTCATGTTTCGCATGTAAAAAAACACAGTATTTTTCACATAATTTACTTATCTGTATACCGCTGTTTCCACTGTCATAAAAACGGGCTGATGACTTCCTTGTTCTATGAAGTCCCTCCTTCAGAAATACGTAACGAGTTCTGATTGTGCCAGCGGTTCCTGTGTTGTGATTCAACAGATGTTTAGCGCATCTTGCCCGGAAAGGTCACGCCTCTTACCATAACGTGGAGATGCACGCGCTCAGTGTTATTGTAAACATGTCTTTAATTTTACCCTATCAATTTGAGCCGGAATCAGACCCGGTGATTGGACTGCGGGATGAAAATAACAGCGTTTCGACGACATGGCGACAAACACACTCTACAAACGCAACTCTTGTGTATTCCTGTGGGCGGAGGTTAGTCAAAAAACTGTTTTAGTGACGCCATTAAAGAAGGAAGTAGAGGGATGTAGTCCAAACTGGCCGTTCGATGTAGGCGACTTCTGTTAAATAAAATATCTCGCTTGGCATTGAACTTTGAGCTTTAAATTTTTACAGATTTTATTTATACTCTAACAACAACATTACACACTAACTAAAGTTTGAAACATGGGATCACGAAGAATGGGACCTTTAACTAAAATTTACAAATAATGTGCAATACATGTTTATTAATCTTTGTTAACGTTAGTTAATAACAATATAAAACTTCTGCAATGCTTAAAATATTATAAATTGTGCATAATGGAGGCAAGGAACAATTAAATACACTTATTTGGAAATGACTAAGCTCCAAGGAATCAAACATTAATAAATCCAGCTGTAAAGGAATTGTGGAGCCTCTAATCTCACTGTTCACTTACAGAGTTCAATACCATCTGCCATCATTAGGAAAGAGTTTAGTCACAGTTATCTTGATCTGTTCTCTCTCTCACGTACTTATTCTCAGTTCCTGTGGAAAAGCTGTTTTATGCTCTTTCTGGGAAATGAAAGTATTGCATGAAATGGTCAAGACATTTACAATCTGACTTTTGAAATGCAGCACACATTTATAAAAACTTTGAGATAGGAAAGCTATCGCAGAGTTTATAAAGTCTGCTCACTTGCATTCAGATAACCTGCTCTTGACAGTAAGTAGCAGCAAGTGACTCTTGAAACATTATGTATGCAGCATAAGCCATGCTGGACTCTTACTTTAACTTTAGCATTCTTTAAAAACATAGCTGATTGCTTCTAAATGAAAGCAAATACATATAATATTAAAAATCATGTGTTTGACTTCAATGCCATTAAAGGGATAGTTCACCCAAAAATGAAAATTCTGTCATCATTTACTGTCCCTCAAGTAGTTCCAAACCTGTAAGAATTTCTTACTTCTGCTGAACACAAAAGAAGATATTTTGAAGAATATGGGTAACCAAACCGTTGATGTGCCCCATTGACTTCCATAATATGGAAAAAAAAATACTATGGAAGTCAATGGGGCCCATCAACTGTTTGGTTACTGACATTCTTCAATAAATCTTCTTTTGTTTTCAGCAGATTTTGGAACAAACAGGTTTGGAACAACTTGAGGGTGAGTAAATGATGACAGAATTTTAATTTTTGGGTGAATTATCTCTTAAATGTCACCAAAAAAAATGACAAAAAGGTTTCCAGAACACTACGCCTGTCTGCCACTGGTTGGCCAAAAAGATTGGACAAAAGTTGTCCCAAACTCACAATATCGGTTGAGCTGTCTATGTTGGACTGGTCAAGATGATCACACAAACATAATAATGTTTGAGTAAGGCCACAGTGTTTACACCTTTGAAGGAAAGCATATTTTGTAAACTATGGTTTACCTATAGGATTCTACATATTTTAACTAAAATAAAAACATTGAAAAATGACAAAAACCCATTCATTTATTAAATGCATCTCCTCATAAAACTGCAAAAAAGGGAACAAGCCTGTCAAATGCAATAATGACTTTTCCTGAAAACAGGCCAAGCCTTCAAACTTCAGTTTATATAGCAATAGTTTAACAAGAGTGCGGGGCTTTTTATGCTAGTAGAGATCTGGATTGTGTCAGTTTAATCTCAACAATACTGCATTACCCAGACACATATTTATACAACACCGATAGACACAGAATTTCATACGCAGGAACAGGTTTCTTCTTCTGTTATAAGGACCAATATTTAGAGGATGGATATGGATAGAACGGAAAATAATGCATATTCATGGATAATAAGTATACAGATTATTCCTGGAAACCGAGGCCACGCTAGGTCTGAGCAGAAACAGAGAGCAGTATGAAGGGGAAATGACTCTCAGTCCAGCACAGTGATTGAACGCTAATGGATGGTCAGCTGCTATCCATCACTCAAATAAACCGGGGCTTAGACCCATGCCTCTCATCAACAACAAATACTGTACCACACACTGAATGCAAGGCATGCAGTAATCGTCAGTAACGCTTCAACCTCTTGGAATGAGTTTTTCTGATTGGTTCCTGTACAAGGTTTGACTGCATGCTCATTCTGAAAAGGGAAAGTGACTTTAAGCCAGGAATCTGAACACAAAAAGAGGGTACGGTCATATCTGACCGTTCCTTTAGCACAGTTTATTTTTCAACCTCACAGACTATGAAATAAATTAAATAAAACTTCCCTGAACAACCTTCTGTTTGGTATAAACATATTATGCTTTATGACGTAGCTACGTAACGGTCCTTGGGAGTTGTAAATCACTGCACCAATAACAGAGATGCAAGATGGCGCATGTTTGTATTAAACAAAAGAGTGTGAGTCTGCAGAGTGATACGAGAGATATAAAAGTAGCGGCAGTTTTAACTTATCCGGATGAGTGGAATGACATTATAGCTTTGCCATGGATGACAAAAAAGACCTTAAATATATCTATATAACTGACTCTATGCCATGGCTGTTTTACATAAATTAACATTGGAGCTTACATTTTACAAGACAATTTTAGCACTGCTAGCATGCTTAAGACATGCTTAGTTCCACATATCTGATTTGTACAATTAAATACAAAGACCTTTACTGTTTTACTACATGCCTTTGTATGTAAACGCACATCATCTCTGACGATAGAAAATGGCCTTTAACCCTTAATTAGATGGTGTTGAGAAAGGCACTTTGTTTCTTTATGTGCTAAAATGTTGAAATCCAAGTGTTGTAAGTCTTTCAATGACTCAGAAAGGAAGGCATTTCTTTAAAGCGTCATTGAAGTTTTGTTCACTTTGTGCACTCCACACAAGCCATTTTTCAACCCCCAGAATCTGACACAGATCAAGACAGCTGCAAAACACCAGCAAACACAACTGGAATTTCGGCACCACATACAAAAGAACGTGTTAACACAAAGTAGTCACTAATTTCTTTTGATATGCAACTGTGGAGAAGGAAAACACTCTGGCTAAAAACAAATGCTGAATTTATTGTTGTCTAATAAACATCTCGGAATATATAGGCTATTTTATCTCATGCATTATCTTTAAAGGGTTAGTTCACCCAAAAATGAAAATGTGAGTTGAGTTGACGCGCGAGTCTGAACACAACACACATGCGTCTTGGAGCTCTCGTGAACACTCGTGCATGTCAGTTGAGTTGACACACGAGTCTGAACACAACACACATGCGTTGTGATGCTCTCGTGAACACTCGCACATGTGCGTTGAGTTGACGCGCGAGTCTGAACACAACACGCATGCGCTGGATGCTCTAATGAACACTTGCGCATGTGCGATGAGTTGACACGCGAGTCTGAACACAACACGCATGTGTCGTGATGCTCTCGTGAACACTCGCACAAGTGCGTCGAGTTGACGCGCGAGTCTGAACACAACACATGAGTCTTGGAGCTCTCGTGAACACTCGTGCATGTCAGTTGAGTTGACACACGAGTCTGAACACAACACGCATGCGTTGTGATGCTCTCGTGAACACTCGCACATGTGCGTTGAGTTGACGCGTGAGTCTGAACACAACACATGAGTCTTGGAGCTCTCGTGAACACTCGCGCATGTGCGTTGAGTTGACACGCGAGTCTGAACACAACACGCATGCGTTGTGATGCTCTCGTGAACACTCGCACATGTGCGTTGAGTTGACGCGCGAGTCTGAACACAACACGCATGCGCTGGATGCTCTAATGAACACTTGCGCATGTGCGATGAGTTGACACGCGAGTCTGAACACAACACGCGTGTGTCGTGATGCTCTCGTGAACACTCGCACATGTGCGTCGAGTTGACGCACGAGTCTGAACACAACACGCATGTGTCGTGACCGCTCTCGTGAACACTCGCACATGTGCGTCGAGTTGACGCGCGAGTCTGAACACAACACGCATGCGGCTGGATGCTCTAATGAACACTTGCGCATGTGAGTTGAGTTGACGCGTGAGTCTGAACACAACACGCATGTGTCGTGATGCTCTCGTGAACACTCGCGCATGTGAGTCGAGTTGACGCGCGAGTCTGAACACAACACGCATGTGTCGTGCCGCTCTCGTGAACACTCGCACATGTGCGTCGAGTTGACGCGCGAGTCTGAACACAACACGCATGCGGCTGGATGCTCTAATGAACACTTGCGCATGTGAGTTGAGTTGACGCGTGAGTCTGAACACAACACGCATGTGTCGTGATGCTCTCGTGAACACTCGCGCATGTGAGTCGAGTTGACGCGCGAGTCTGAACACGACACGCATGTGTCGTGATGCTCTCGTGAACACTCGCGCATGTGAGTCGAGTTGACGTGCGAGTCTGAACACAACACATGAGTCTTGGAGCTCTCGTGAACACTCGCGCATGTGCGTTGAGTTGACGTGCGAGTCTGAACACAACACGTATGCGTCGTGATGCTCTCGTGAACGTGCGTTGCAGATCAATATCTTTGTAAGTAAAGTGAATTATTATTTTTTGCAAAAACAAAGCACTTGCATCACTCCATAACATTGAGTTTAAGCCACTGGAGTCACATGGAGTACTTTAATGATGTTTTTCCTACTTTCCTGGAGGTTTGTGATTACCTAATTATTTAAAGAGATACAATGCTGTAAAAGCAATAAGTGCTTCACATTTAGAATTACTGGAAACTGTTATGGATAATATTACACAGATAAAAATTGTTTTTTAAACAAATTACAGAAAAAAAAAACACATTTTTGGTGTAAATCGTGAAATTATATTGTATTAAAGTAAAATAAATCAATAGGAAATTAAAGCACCTAGTCAGATTTGACCACAGCAGTTTGTGACTCAAATCCTCTATTATCAGTATCCGTTTATTAATCAGCAACATCAGTTAAAAGGCAGAAGGATGTGATGAACTAAACAACAGATTAGGTCAGAACTCCTAAGGTGTGCAGGAAAGGAAGTCAGCTTATCTGAAGGAGGAGGAAAGCAGGAGGCTGAAACAGTACAATAAGGAAAAGCATGAATGGTGGTCAACGGAAGAGGGGATAATTGCGCAAAAGAATAAGTAAAAATTAAGAATAGGAAGTTCACCACAGATGGGCAGATAAAAGGGTGAGGGAAACAATGTCTGACTACAAACTCAAACGTCAGTTAACAGATGCTTCTGAACAAAGAAAATGCCTCTGGTGGGGATGCAGTTCCTTCCTTTTCGATCCTCACATATAAAAAATGTAGTAGTAAGCCACTCCGTCATATATTCAACACAATTACACAAACACATCTGCAAGCTATGATCCAGTGATTCATTATGAATTAGATCATTTTGTGGTAAACAGTCTTAAAGTTATCTAACCACATACCCCGTGAAGGGAATAACATAGACCTGCTACTGTGCCCGCCACAAAACTCCTTTCACTGCTCTGACTGAAGCTCCTCCAGTTAAGAACATCTCTTCACAATGACACAGACACACAGCAGGCTCCTTTGCTTATCCATAATGCTACAATAACAAGTTATAACACTGTCTTTGTCTACTAAATTAGAATGCATAAAAATTAGAATTATCAAAGACTTACAATGCAAAAATGAATTAAATTAAAAAAAAAAGTTTAATAAGTAAATAATAATAATACATTTAAAAATGTATAAATAACTTAAATGAAATTTCTTTTAAAGATTGTTAAAAATTTATTTCACATTTTTGGCCAATTACTGACAAAGAACATTAAGATGAAATACTGAATACTTACTAAAGACTACTTAGAAAAGTTGAAATCAACACAATTATTTCACTTCTGAATGAGTTCAAATCTGCATGTGGGGTGTTAATAAATAATAAAATAATACAATTTTGTTGAATATAGTTTCTTGCAATGTATTTGCAAACTTTACATTTATATAAGATATAATAATCGCTTAATTATTCTATAACTTTTTTTATGATCTGAAGCATAAGAGAATTATCTTTTGAAAACCATTCGATTAAATAACAATCAGAAGACGAATTTGAATAGCTAAGCTTATCACCCAAGATGGAGTATGAAGTGTGTTCAGCCTTTACATTGTAAATGCATTAGCTACATACATTGTAGGCAACACACAGACACACACATATACAATGTTCTCATTCATTTCACATGAATGATGAAAGCATCTCACCATTTCTGTTGTAAACTTTCACCGACGACTATTTAACCTGATACTGTCATACACAAATTAAACTTTGACTTACTTTTGCACGTAAGGACGACCAGTCCCACGACCAACGACGCGATATAACGGAGGGTCATGTCTTTCCAGATCCGAGGTTTGATGTAAGGAGATTGAGTGCGCTGGAGAGCTGAAGTCTCCTGTAGACCATCAGGGAAGGGCAGATGTTTGCACAGAGCGCGCGTGAAGTGAGGAGAGATGAGTGGGAGGAACCTAGTGGGCTGCGCCCTACATGCCAGACTGCTACACATGAAACACGGACATTAGCGATAATCACGATTTATATGATGGTCATATCAGCGTATAGCCTACAGTTTTTTTTTTTTTGCTGGAAATGTAGCCTACGTATAAAGTTTGAGAACCCTTCCGAATTTTCCGTATTTCAGCATACATTTCACATCAGCTTGAAGGAATTTGACCCTTCAAACACTGCTTCAGTTCAGTGATGTTGTCAGGCTTCCTTGCATTAATTGCTTTGTTCAGTTCTTCTACAATATTTCTTTTGAGTTAAGGTCGGGACTTTAATTTTGCCTTTCGAAAACATTAAATTTCGTCTTCTAGACTTTTGTGTTTAGGGTTGTTTTATAATGGATTCTGTTGTGCTACAGTTCCAGGACTGACAAACTTGACTTTCTGATGTAGCTTCTCATTAAGCTTGAACAATATTGGTAGGCCTATGTCCACTTATATGCCAAATGCCAATATTAGAGATTTTTAAAATGTGTCCATATTTTGGCTCATATTGTAGCATATTGCTTATTTTATGTACAAGCTTATTTCACTTAACATCAGTAGGCTACACACGTTTTTTAAGTTCACCGACGCCTCCCTCATTAAAACCTGCGTTCAGTGGTAATTAAAGCGCTCTTCTGCGTGGACTGTGCATGAGAGCCAAGAGAGCACAGTTGCATGCCAGTGATAACAGCGGCAACATCGTGAACATCGGCTCAGCATGATTTCAAAAACAACACATTCCAGTGCCAGATCAACTCTTAATTTAACAAACGAATGAAATTAATGCTTTGCTAGTCAACTGGAGATGTTTCATTTGTAATAGCTACATCCATGCCGCAAGATCTTTCGAAAAGTGGTAGGGACAATATCGACCATGGTGAAAAGTGGTGGGGACGTGTCCCACCTGTGACTAGTCTGGCTATCACCAGACCAAGCTCAATTTAAAATTGAACATTGGTCTGGGGAGTTTGCTATGTATTTCCTACTGCACACGAGGCGTGATCAAAGAGCATTAGTCACGCAATTGGATAGTCCTTCAACCAATCAGATCAACGATCCGGATGACGTACTTTGCAGAGCGAAGATGCGAAAACTCCAGACAGGTTTACCGTGTGTCTCAATTATGGCGGCATTTTAATGCCATTAATGACCGAGCGCACAATTGATGCTTGCGCGCGCAGTAAATCACTTCCGCGAGAGGATAACAGATCTGCACGCGAGGAAACGGGAGCCCGCAAGCTCATTTTAAACCCGCGCGCGCGCATGACATTTCCTCTGCGCGCAGATCAAGCCCTCGCGTGCTCGGACAAGATTCGCAGCACGCGCATCATCATTCCCCACACTCGCGCTCAATCTTCTATTTCGCTCGCGCGAACACTTTTGATTTTTGTCAGTCGTGGGGCGGGACTTTACTTATTTCAGTGTAACCTCAAATGTCATTGGTCAATTCAGTTTTTCCAGAAGTCTGTTTTGATTGGACGTCTGTTGTAAAATGATTAGACATGGCTTGGACCAGATGAAAAAAATACTATAGTAATTTATAGTAAATACTATAGTGTTTTTGAACCATAGTATAGTATAGTACTTTTATTTGCTGTGGTAATTCTATAGTTGTTGAGGGTAATATAAACAAATTACCCAAATACTATAGTTTTCTACAACTATAGGGTATATTACTACAATATACACTAGAGTTTACTGTAGTAAAAACTAAAGTAGCCTATACAGTATTTATTACAGTTTATCAGTTCATCATAGTTAATACACTGTATACTGAAGCATTCATTAACAAAGTGTTGTAAATAGTATAATGTATACAGTATACTACACTTTACTATAGTATGGTCCAAAACACTATAGTATTTACTAGTATTATGCAAGTGAGTTAAACTTTATTTATTGACTGATTGATTGCATTATTATTATTATATGTCCTTATTAGATACTATATTAACTTGATTTATTATTTTTATGGAGCTGTAGCTGCTGGGGAAAAATGAGAACACATAGTAGTTCACCGCTACATTATCATTATACTTCCACTAAACAGTATCTGTTTACCCATGATAGTATACAAAAACAACAACAAAAAAACGAAATATGTCTTAGATATAAAGATTTCTAAATTGGGTTTCGGGGGGTATGATCATTCATACTGTGTACTGTATCTTAACTTTAACTGCAACCTTTCAACAGAGTGAAATGCTGAAACCATTTTATACTGTATTTAATGGAAAATATATTAACCTGATAATATATTAAACTGACAAAGAATGATAACAAAAAGCTTACACAACAACTCTTGCTGATATGAACAAGTGATGTATCTTTCATCCAAAGCCACATGAAGCAATTCTGGATTTAGAATCATAGTTACAACTATTTAATTGACACTTTTGACATTTCTGTAGTTCTCAGAACTGATATAATTTTGGCTGGGTAAACAGATACTGTTTAGTGGAAGTATAGTGGTAATGTAGCGGTGAACTACAGCAAATATAATATGTGTTCTCTTATTTCCCCAGCAGCTACAGCTCCATAAAAATAATAATAAAACAAGTTAATGTATATGGTAGGCCATATTATAATAATAATGCAATCAATCAGTTAATAAATAAAGTTTAACTCACTTGCATCTGGTCCATTGATGAAGCCATGTCTAATCGTTTTACAACAGACGTCCAATCAAAACAGACTTCTGGAAAAACTGAATTGACCAATGACATTTGAGGTTACACTGAAATAAGTAAAGTCCCGCCCCACGACTGACAAAAATCAAAAGTGTTCGCGCGAGCGAAATAGAAGATTGAGCGCGAGTGTGGGGAATGATGACGCGCGTGCTGCGAATCTTGTCCGAGCACGCGAGGGCTTGATCTGCGCGCAGAGGAGATGTCATGCGCGCGCGCGGGTTTAAAATGAGCTTGCGGGCTCCCGTTTCCTCGCGTGCAGATCTGTTATCCTCTCGCGGAAGTGATTTACTGCGCGCGCAAGCATCAATTGTGCGCTCGGTCATTAATGGCATTAAAATGCCGCCATACTCAATCAGCTCCCTAGTTCAGTAGTCAGGGCACTGATCAGGGAATCAGCCACATTCACTTGCATGATACACTGATTCACGACCTAGGGAATAGGGAGCTGATTGAGACACAGGGTTAGTTTGTATTGTTTTGTAGCATTGATCCGCGGTTTGCAGAAGCAGCAATGGCATTGAGCGATTTTTGCAGGTTGTGCAAAAAACATGAAAGTGATCGGTATTTACACCCACTCGAGCAATTTGTTTGCTAACTAAAGAAGTCATTCAGCATCGTCGAGAGTTTAAAAGGCGACCCTGATACTGTTCTGGTTCAGTGTAAATGAACGCGGAATATAGCCGCCCTAAACTACGTCATTGTCATGACAACCAAAAGGTATTCCAGTCAGCTCAGGCGGCGCGAGATTCAAGAAGCAGGGAGACGAAACATATAGAGCAAATAATAAAAATATTGTCTACCATCAAGGGGCATTGAAGTAAAAGAGTCCTGTACTCACATCGTGAAGCAAACCACCAAAATAACAGCAGAGAATCATTGTGTGTCATTAATCGCTGTTTGTAATCTTCCTATGAAGAGACTGTCGGATCAACGCTCTGCTACATTTCTCTCAGATAAGGTAAATGCTTAACACAATCGGCGTCACTGTGATTCGTTATTTTGGAGTGACGGTCGTGCGAGAGACAGGTAGATCAGATAGAGTTTGAAAGCTGCTTGCCGTCGCTTCTCTATCGTCATCGTGTTATACCCGCCAATAGCGAGCAAGGTGGATAAGCCAGTCTGTGATTGGTTCCCGCAAAAGTGTAACAGAAGCAGTAGAAATGAATGTACGGGTTTCCAGACTGAGTTGCCAAGCGAAATCAAATCGCTGGCAGATCAGGCTGGGTTTACCCAGACTAACCTGTGACCTGTCCCACCTGCAAATTACGCCTATGAAATCAACACAGTTATTTCACTTCTGAATCAATTCGAATCTGCATGTGGGGTGTTGGTAATGTTAATTTTGTTGAATATAGTTTCTTGCAATGTATTTGCAAACTTTACATTTATATAAGATATAATAATCAATGAATTATTCTATAACTTTTTATGATCTGAAGCCTAAGAGCATTGGCTTCTGAAAACCATTAGATTAAATAACAATCATGAGAAGAATTTGAATAGCTAAGCTTATCATCCCAGATGGAGTATGAAGTGTGTTCAGCCTTTATTAAGATCTTTAAAAACCCTAATAATTTAATAACACTGTTTCAGAATTAACCCTCTCAGGAAACGGAAAGGTTATTCTTAAGCCCTGTGTTTAGTGAATGTTTCTTTAAATGATTACAACCAATTAGAAAGGTAGAGAAAGTACCAAAGAATAGTCCAGTAAGGTATGGGAGTCACTATCAAGCACCATTTAAAGGTGCAAATAATCTTGCCTCCTTCTCACACCATGTGACCATGTGTCAGAACAGGGACATCCTGTTCCATGGTCACATGGTGGGAGAAGAAGGCAAGATTATTTGCTTTAGTAATCTTATTTAAAATGACATGAACTGTACATAAAAATGTGTGTCTGTGAAGGTGTAGAGAAGCCTTTTGTCAGGTTTTATGAATTTTTTTATTTTTTTATTTTGCATGTTCAGAAATTCAGTTTTTCCTCAGGAAAACATTCCCAAATTAACCAAAAAATGATGTGGAATATATATATTTTTTTTCATGTGCCATCAACATGTGTGCAGTAGAGGGTTAATATACTGTACAGTATAATGTTGTGTGATCTCTAAATTTACTTGTACCATATTTTAGTTTTATTTAGACCAAATATTATGTAGACCAAATATTATTTGTCTAAACTAAATAACAAAATATTATTATAGTATAATACATTCTTCCAAAACTCTCCTGGCTCATTCAGATGGTCTTTGGACAAACTTTGGACTGAGAGTCATGTTCTTCTTGGATAGCATTGGCTTTCTCCATGCTTTTCAGCCATGCATATTGTTCTTTATGATAGACTCATGAACAATAACCCAATAATGGCTAAGCCAAGGCAGATATACTTAGATGTTTCCCTGTGTGGTCTTCTGAAATATTCTTGCATTTTCTTGCAGTTTTATATTAGTTCAGAAGTGCATGACTTCTAAACTCATGCATGATTTTTATCTCAACAAAGATATTTCCTCCTGGATCATATTGTTCAATAAATTACTGATTTAAAAAAAAAAAAAAAAAAAAGTTTAATTGGACGTTCTTTATCTAGTTATATGACTTAAAGATCTGATCACAATACAGGTCAAATTAATGCAAAAATAGGGGTTACAAACTTTCGATGTACAATATACTGCACGGAGGCTTCATTTGGCCTGTTTTCTTTTAATAATAATGCATTGCTATTTGGCTGAGAGATGTGGGGCTTTGTATATCTCCTGAAGTTTATAGCCAATATTTTCTGACATGCAATCTAAAAGCGTAAGCGATAGCTTGACCTGATATTTATTCAGTCGACGGAGCCTGAAGTCTTAATCAGTGCTTTCTATATTTATCAACAGTCATTGTAAATGCTATTGTTCTTGATAATGAGCCTTTTAGTTGGCTTTTTAAATAGTTTCAAAATTGACTTTATTTGAACTGTCTACCATTAGTGGATGAAAAACAGATTCAGAGAGCCTGTAATCTGATCATCCATCCAATGATCTACTGCTGAGAACTAATTAAGATAAACCAAGGAATATGTATTTGAAAACAGGCTGAAGATTTCATGTGGGACTACAGTCAAGAATCAATTTGACATGGTTTATCCCCTCACATGACCAACCAAGTCAAATACCATTTGAGATGCTTATTTTTCGGTTGAGAGCTCAGTTCATGTGAAGCCATCATTCGTCAAAGTAGTAGGTAGGTTGTTGGCTGTAGTTTGTGATGATGTTGACAGCTGTGCTCTGGAAACCTCAGGTAATGTTTGCACACCTGGAGGAGAGTGTGGCGGTGCTCTGCTGACTAAAAACAAGGCATGCAAATTCATTTGCTCACATTTTATATCACTTCATATATCAAAGTAAAATTTTGTACAAGATCTGTGTCAAGTTGCCAAAAAAATTCCAATTACTTTGGTTTAAATTATATTCCTGAAATGAGGGAATGCTTAAGACAAGATAAATACAAAGATTAGACAAGCTTATTGGGTACATGTCTCTCTTCTCAGCCCATTAAAGGTGGATCATGTTAGATGCGCTCTGCTTAACACGTGTTGTTCTGCAATTAGAACCATTCACATGACTGAATGAAGAGTTCAAATCCTGTAGTAATTTACAATAGAAAATGGGTTGTGATTTGATTGATGATAATGCACCAGAATAATTATCATCTGTGAAGCCCTCACATCATTGTCTTGCTTTCTTGAAGTGGTGGAAAGAACCCTGCTTTTCCTTCAACGACAGGAAGGAAGTAGGAAAGAAGTCATTCTTTCCATTCTGGACGCTGGGGAATGTTTTTCTGAAGTTGTCTGCTTTTATGAGAGGGGCTATTGTCTGTTAAACACAAGGGTGGTGGCTGTGAACGTCTGAAGAGTGAAGGGGCTCAAGGGCAGGGAGCAGAAGACATTTAGGGTCCTATCTGTGCAAAAGAGTCTTCACAAAAACAGGGTTTGTTTAAAAAACTGACATCAGTGGTCTTCATCATGGCAAAAATGCTGTGGTGATAAGAAGATAAAAAAAGTTGAGTGTAAGAATGAATGAACTGGTCTTTTGATCATACATATATTTATATATAACAATTTTATTCTTATATTATTGCTATATATTGTTATATTAATAATATAACAATACTTTTTGTTTTGGGTTAAAAGTGGCCAAATTGTGATGGCTAGACGACTGGGTCAGAGCATCTCCAAAACTGCAGCTCTTGTGGGGTATTCCCAGTCTGCAGTGGTCAGTATGTAACAAAAGTGGTCGAAGAAAGGAACAGTGGTGAAACAGCAACAGGGTCATTGGCGGCCAAGGCTCATTGATGCACGTGGGAAGCGAAGGCTGGCTTGTGTGGTCCAATCCAACAGACGAGCTACTGTAGCTCAAATTGCTCAAGAAGTTAATGCTGGTTCTGATAGAAAGGTGTCAGAATACACAGTGCATCGCAGTTTGTTGCGTATGGGGCTGCATAGCTGCAGACCAGTCAGGGTGCCCATGCTGACCGCTGTCCAGCACAGAAAGTTCAGTGGGCACGTGAGCATCAGAACTGGACCACGGAGCAATGGAAGAAGATGGCCTGGTCTGATGAATCACATTTTCTTTTTTGCGTCGTTTTCATGGGGAGCACATGGCACCAGGATGCACTATGGGAAGAAGGCAAGCCTGCAGAGGCAGTGTGATGCTTTGGGCAATGTTCTGCTGGGAAACCTTGGGTCCTGCCCATCGATGTGGATGCTACTTTGACATGTACCATCTACCTAAGAATCGTTGCAGACCATGTACACTCTTTCATGGAAACGGTATTCCCTGGTGGCTGTGGCCTCTTTCAGCAGGATAATGCGCCACAAAGCAAAAATGGTTCAGGAATGGTTTGAGGAGCACAACAACGAGTCTGAGATGTCGACTTGGCCTACAAATTCCCCAGATCTCAATCCAATCGAGCGTCTGTGGGATGTGCTGAACAAACAAGTCCGATCCATGGAGGCTCCACCTCGCAACTTACAGGACTTAAAGGATCTGCTGCTAACATCTTGGTGTTAGATACCACAGCACACTTTCAGGGGTCTTATGGAGTCCATGCCTCAACGGGTCAGGGCTGTTTTGGCAGCAAAAGTGGGACCAACACAATATTAAGAAGGTGGTCATAATGTTAAGCCTGATCGGTGTATATATTCTCTTTCTCTCTCTCTCCGACATGCGGGCCTGAAATAAACATGTTAGCATTTGTGGGCTTGCATATGCATATCTCAGGATCTTTTGCACCACTAAGCAGCATTTCCTTTGTTTGGGATATGAATCTGCGGAAGGATCACACCCTGGTAAAAATTACATTGCTGGGAAGGCAAATTTTCACAGACTAAGAATATAAACCCAAGGGATTGTAGAATTGAACATTTAAATATTTTCTCTACCCCTTTCATGCACCCTTCCTATGCTTCTTTTTAAGATCACTCAAGTGTTGAACTTGGCTGGAGCGCGTGGGTTGCTGTGGTATGTGAGGTCGTAGCCTAGGTTGTGACCAGACTGCACACCAGTGGTTTCTTCTGTTGAGAGTTTGTGTTTTCCCATAGAAGCTTCTGGATTACAGTGCCATCAGTCTGTCTCTAACTGAGTGACTATTAATAGTTCTCCTAATATTGCTTTTGATAAACTTCCTGAGTCAACACAGCACCAGCTGAAAGTTATCCCTCTTATTAGGTTCAAAATTTGGGTACGGTCATTCAAATTTTGATCCTTATTGGATTCAGTACAATCCACCAAAAATCACAAACATGAAAATCCACAAAAGTAAAAGGTAAAAACAACAATCCTATAACAAATAACAGATATTTTTTTATAAAATGTGATTATTATTGTATAAACAGTCTAAACAATATAAACAGTATTTTATTTATTAAAAAAATAAATGTAAAATGTTTAAAATGTATATATAAAAATGTGTGTATATATATATGCACACACATACATCAGTTTCCTCTGATTAAAGTATACGTTTCATTTAATAAAAGATCTGACCAATGCATAAATGTAAATGTACATCTACTAGAGGGTAGTTGAAAAACCTACATAAAACAAATATAACTAAATATGTATTTTTCAGACAACTCAAAAATCTAACTGGGTTGAAAATCTAAACAGGCCTTCATTAAGCATGTAAATGGCAAAAGATTAGCAATTTCTCTTTCTCGATCAATAAGTAGTTTGATATGCACTCAAAAAACAGTTTGCTGAATGAACTTAATGCGAGGAAAACTTTTCCACACAAAACATGTTTAAGTCCATTCAAACACAATCTCTGTTGAACAAACATAATTAATCAAAGTTTTTGTATATCAGAAAGCTAACTGAATGGCACATGGTAGCAAGCTAACAGGTATCGCTCATTGGATAAAGCTCTTTTCATAGCCAATATTTATTAGCCCACATGCTAGCTCCACTCTTCTCCATAATGATAACCACAAAAACTACAACATAACCAATGTTCCTAATTTTAAACATAAGTGAACATAAAATACTAATATATATTTCCTTCTCTAAAAAAAAAAAATAAAATACTCATTTACTCTCCCAATTCAGTCCCATGCAAAGCAAGCTGGAAACTAAATCCACTGTTAAATTTCACTTGTCAACAAACGTGATTCATGTAATCTCAAATTAAGTTCCATTTTCAAAAAATCGACTGCATGTAATGTAATTAAGTTGTGACAGAAAAAAATGTGTATGAATTGTGTTGCTATCCATCAACCCATCAAAGTTTCAAGAATATTTTGTAGACAAGGACAACTTCAATTCAACAAAATGTGTGCTAAGAAACCCACATCAATACTTTTTCATGTTGTTGTCTGAACAGAATCCAACAGCTATCGCCACATGTGAGAGGAAATACATGTTTTCTTAAGACATGGGTCAGTAAAACAATAGAGCAGCCATCAACAACATGACCTATTGTCACAATCAATTCACCCGTATTTTGTTTCCCTTGTGAGAGAAGGTTTCTTTTAATGCTCAAGGTAGCAAGGATCGGACAGGAGCACTTGAGGACTGTCATCACGTTTAATGGTGTGGAAGTGACCCGTAGGAATGGAAAATACAGCGGTTATGTTTTGCTTTATGCTCTAGAAGAAGGAAATCTGTCAAAGGAAATCTATTCTCCAGGGCTTTGTTACTTCCAAATGGGGGCCTCAGATCAGTGTAGTTTGTTTATTTTCCCAAGAGGCCCTCAGCTGAGAATGTCTGCTTGCCCTCAAACAAAGGTTAAACAGTGTTCGACCTGCCGGCCTTGATAAACGCTCAGCAGAACAGCAGTTGTGGGGTCCAACATGTCAAATTTTTTGTGTATTTGCATGTGTGTGTGTCTTTTCCCCTTTAAATATTAATGGAGACATTCATAAATTGTGTAACAGTAGCTAATTTGGCTATTCTTTCTCTATTGGCAAGCAAAACCGCACCTTTTGTTCAATATAAGTCATTAATCAGTTGTATATTTTATTCAGGTTTGAATCTTGATTGACATAAATGGAAATCATATTCGTTTATTTGTCCAACTCAAATGAGCAGACAAGATCATTATTTCAATGGACATTTAATATTTTCTCATCAAGTCCACTTCATGACAGAACAGACATTCTGATGATTGAGGTGGAAAATGTTAACAACCAAATATATGTTACAATAAAACAGACTTTAAAATAACTAGACCGGGACTAGCTGTCACACATTTTACTACAGTAAATATTTTTCAGTTAGGTTTGTTTTTTAAAGTCAGTTTCTGTACAAATATCTTAAAGTCCTGGCTACAAAAAAAATTGAATGTTTTTGCTCAGAAATATGATACAGTTTATTGAACACCCATTTTGTGACAACATATCCTGAAAGTAAGGCATGTTGACACACTGGGATAAGCAAACAGACTGATTTTCAGCTCTAAACAGGAAAACAGTTATGATACTGTTATGGAAAATTCTTTATTCTTTAGTGGTGAGAATGTAATGAAATGAGCACTCAAGAAATGTCTTTGTTGATTTTATTCTTGCAAGAAGGTTGTTCAATGCAGATACAGAGTTCTACAGAGAAGAACAACCACAGTTCTGCCTTATTGTTCCTTTTTATCCCAAACCAATCATAAAACACGTTACCATATAAAGATCAGAAGAATGTAAGATAAACTTGAAGTTTAAAAGATGAACTCCAAGCTGTCTAGACAAACACATTCATACCTTTGCCTCACTTCCTTTATGTTAGTTTCACAAGTGCTTCTTGAAAAAGAGAACAGCGTAAGCAGTTATTTCCCACTGAGCAGGCTGTTTTAAATGTCACAAGAACAGGGAGAGAGAAGTATCAATGCATCATATTACAAATAAAAACAAAAGTTAAACAATAAAATTTCCACCATGATACACAAAATAATTCATGAATCTGCAAAAAAGGAAAAATAAAAATATCAAACATTTATTTATTATATTTAGCCTATATAGGTCCATTTTATCAGTATTTTGGGTTAGTGACAAATAAGGTTTTTAAAAGTGTAAAAAAACATAATGGATATATATTTCATTTTTACCTTTTATTAAGTGTTAACAATGAGATTATGTGGTTTTTATAATGATTTAACACTACATTTGTTATTTTTTACAAGATGGACACAATTTGTCACCAAAAAAAGTCAAAAAATTTTGTTTTTATCGAATGACAATATTTTCAAACAATGCTAACAGGCTGATATCTAGCTAGCTAGCTAGCAAAAGGACAATAAAATATTTTATATTTAGTACAGGTTTTTTAAATATTACAACATTTTCCATGTTTTATAGCGGTTGTACCGAATGACCTGATGTTTCGGGACATGTGTATGAGCAAGTGAAAACATGAATTTTTCAAATAGTTAAGAGAGAGTTAGTTACTTTGCTTCAGGACCATGTGGTCCTTTGCAAGACTGCGTTCAGCCCTGACAAATGTTTTTTAAATGGAAACGGTGGTACGCAAGAGTTGCAACTATTGCATCTGAGAAGGACATTCTTTGTGTTCTTTTTGAAGAATTTTCGGAGCTTGATGAAATCAGTATAAATACATGTTTAATACAGCAAAATACGCTCAATGTTACAGTCACTGCCCTTGCCATCCAGAATAAAAGAGAACATCCCAATCAAGTGAAGGGATTTGTGGAAACTGTGGTTCCTAATTATTGTGATCCAACATTTGCCTTTATGTTTATGAAAGTTTATAAAAGTATACCACAATACAATAGCAAAATACATAAGTATAATATTTTTATGTTACATTAATCAGTGTCTAGCACACCTTCCTAAGGAAAGGATATGGACCAGAAGACATTGTAATTACTAAATGATATTTAGACAGACCTAAAGAAGTTCCAGATACTTGTGCTTATTATTTATGTTATTTTACCATTAAAAACATGTGCAAACAATATACTTGCTCTTGTGAATTTATTTTGATGTTAATTACATTTACAAGCTCTTTCTTTAATACCGTGTGGTTTATATGCATGTTGATGCTGATTGGGCTGACATTTTTGACACACCCACCAAACAAGAGAAAACGTATATCCCAAACCCGTTGCATACCGTTTCCAGGAAACATGTTGTTCAACCCAGAAACCGTAGCAAAACGTTGCGCGCCGGTTTGAGCTTGAACGTGCCCCTGGTGTCCGAATGATGTCACATCCTGTCACATGACATTGACTGCATGACTTGATCCAAAATGGTTCCTTTATATTGGTTACTCCGAATGACATCAATGAAATTCATTTTTCCGGACATTCTTTCTCATAACAAAGCAACGACTTCTAAACACAATTTTAATACCATTTTGCACTATGTTGATATATGATGTTATAAAATCATGCCAGAATAAAAAATACATATAATTTATTACATTTTAAGATATTTGAATCACAAATGAAATGCCTGAATTGGCCTTTGGATGGTTAAATTGAATGACCTTTTGACACTTCAAAATCTTTAAAATACCGTTATATGTAGCAAAATATAATAAGTTAATATAATTTTGGAGTCAATAAAAGAGATCTAGTTTTACTACCTTACAAACTTTGGATGTCATATCTTTGTTTTTGTTTTTATTATTATTAAGGCCTTTGAACCAGTTCTAATCTAGATGTTTAAACCAACATACAAAATCACCACTGATAGTCAAGTGACATCACCTTTATTTATTTAGTGCTTTTTACAGTACAGATTGTTTCAAAGCAGCTTGATGGTGATAACAGGGAAATTATGTAACAAAGTTCATTTCGGTTGTACAGCAGCTCTAGAAGAAAATAGTGTCATTGTCTAGCTTAAGTAAGTTCAGTGTTGATTCTGTTGTTGTTTTTTTTTTTTTTTTTTTTTTTTAAATCATTAGTTATTAATTTAGTTAATTTATCTATACAGCAGCTTTGGAGAAAACAGTGATGTAATCGTCCAGCTCAGTTCAGTTCTCATACAATAGAAACATAATTGTGTAACTAGACCTTTTTAAACGTTTACTGTATACTTTGTGTGATAGTTATCCCCGGTCAGTCCTACATTACAAAATGCGATTGCATTGTTTGAGAATTTAAATCAAAAACCGTAAAAACGTTTAAAATGGCAATAAAGTGCAAAGTGCACATGTCCACCTTAGGGACAAAAGTCAAATGCCTGCAATAAAAATCAGTGATTCAATCAAGCAGCCAATACAACACAACTGCTCATACTTGAAAAGAGCAAAGATACGGATTTATTTGTTTTAACTATCAATCACGAATGATGTAATTTTCTAAACTCCATAATTTCGCCAAAACTATTGTATCTGTAAAATAACCAGATCATGCTACGTGAAATGACCTGAAAAGTAAAGAAAATAAAGGTGGTGATAATAATTACAGCCGCGATTCTGCGCAGCCCGAGCGCCGAGTTGATCCCTTCAAATACGTGGTGTAAAGCGGAAACTGACAGAAACAGAGCGAGACGAGATGCTTTCAATTTGAGCACATTATTAATCCAAAGAAAGAAGCTTCTGAGTTTGTTGTCGTCTAGGAGCTTCATAACATAGCACGGACGCTTGGATTACACCGTTTTCTAAGAATGAACATTAGCTTGGGATACAGATCGGCACAACCAGCCAACATGAGCAGTTTCGATTTTCAAACGTAAACATCCGCCGAGCAGATCCCGTCCATGTGTGAGCGGCTACTTCTCGATGCTAACCATGGTTAGGATGAGTATATCTGAACAAACCAGAGGGCATATCATTCCTAGCTAATGCTCAGCTATAATACGACTGGAATTGCTTTTATGTGAATCTTAAGTGGCTTGCCAAGACGATAACATTTAGACGCGAATGGGTTAGCACGCGAGCTAACTTGGCTACCAAAGCTGTTTGTGTAACTACAGACTGAACTATGTCGTTTGACAGCACGAACAATACGACAGATGATATATAGTCCATCACGGCAAACTAAGGTGACATTTCACAAGCGGACATCCTTATTATGGGTCTACTGAACTTTATTTTTAGTTCAATTGGAAAATGCATAGATGTCATTTGCCTCCTTCTGGATTTAAATTTTGTGATTGTCAACTCATTAATTCAGCTGTTGGTGGCAGTGATCTCCTTTGTCAATAGTCTGCCCATGCTACTCACAAATTCAGTGTCAGAGTGCTGGAATCTCACTCTGCTTTGCATCATCACCATGAGGGACGGCGTGACCATTGTGACCCATAACATGGTCGGAGGCTGGATGCAGCTGCTCGGTGGCATGCTGGAAAGCTTCAAGATGATCGGATACCTGTCTTCACATCTGCTACTGCGCACCAAAGAGCTTCTTCACCGCGGCCTGCTGTCTGGACACGGTTTGCTGCGGCAGGCGTGGGAAGGCTGTGGCATCGTGTTCAGCCTGTTGCTGTATTTCATCAACACGATCATCAACTTGCTTCTCATAGGCACGCAAAATTTATACTCCGTGTTGGTCAGCACTGTGGAGGCGGTGTCCTGCCCTTTGCAGAAAGCTCTTGAGCTGACCCTGACTGTGCTGACCTTCCTGTACAGCAGTCTCGTTGGCACCTCTATCCTGCTGTGGACACCATGCAGACTAGCCATGGAGTTCCTGGGATCCGTCTGCCAGATATTCATGAGCGTGTTCCTGCTGAACTCTTATGGGCTGCTGCTCACGTTGGTCATCATCACGAGTGCCACCGTATACCTAAACCCTGCACTCCCAAGACGGGCATCTTTGTGCATAATCAACTACATCAACACCGTGCCCGTCCTGCGGCGTCTCCGAAGGACTCTACACCGCCTCTACGTGCTCGAGAGGAACGTGTGGCAGAGATTGGCCTGGCATCGCAGCCGGATAGGCCTCCTGGTGGTTCCTGCACGGAGAGAAGCTGCGGAAAGGGACGTTGGACAGCCCGAGCCCAACCTCGAGCCTCAAGTTGACCAAAACGCAGCAGATCAGGTGGTGGAAAACGCGCCTGAGGACACCAACCAAGCGGATGATCCTCTAAACCTGCCGCTTCCAAGCTCCAGCACTCACAGGCCGCTCCGGAAGTTTCCATCTGAGGACAGTTGCAAAGGCCCTCCGGACAACCTGCTGAATCTTCTGCAGGAGCAAGAGGAGAGGAAGAAATGCGTGATCTGTCAGGACAGCACCAAGACTGTTGTGCTTTTGCCTTGCCGTCACTTGTGCTTGTGTAGAAACTGCACCAACATCCTGCTGAGCCAGCCCATCTACCAACACAACTGCCCCCTGTGCCGCCACATGATCCTTCAGACCATGGACGTGTATCTCTGAGGGAAACGTTTACGGATGTGTTTCTGTCATCCTCAGGTTATTTGAGCAGCACTGTTCTTGAAATGTGGGAAACCACATGTTCCCTTTTCGTCTATGTCCATTCCACTACTATTGCTTGTATATAGATTTGAATCACAACCTTTTATAAATCGTGATGGCGAGGCTGACAACTGTGACTGTGTTTTCTTATGGTTTTGTATACATTGTCACTTTTTTCATCAGCTTTTAGAAGCAACACTATTTTTCTCATACAGCAATATCACATGAATGTAAGCTTTGTATTAAAAAACATTAAAATTGGAATGTAAGATTTGCTTAATTGAGTGTTTAAGGGGAATATTTGTATGCTACAATACTAACATTGGGCCTTATAGTATGAATTGTCTACTTAATTTTTTTTTTCTGACTGTAAAGGTGATCAAAGGTCATCTGCAACATCATATTGATTAATTTCTCTGTGTTGGAGAAATCTGTTTTGCTTTGCATACCTTGTAATCATTCCACCAAAGCCATTTTGCACTATTTGAGTAAACAAGTGGCACTACAATGTTTTCACAAGTCATTCTACAATCTGGTGATGTATTCATGCTTTTTTTGTCATTTATTATTGAAGAGCATTAAGGCTCTCTCACTGCTAAAATGGTATTGATCAATGCATTTTCAAATCGAAATGTTGTGCTTTTTTTTTTGTTTCGAGAGACAGTAATTTAATTCAGTTACCGGTAAAAACCAAGTGGCAGAAAGGCTTTTAGCTCGGCTTTGTTCAGTGGATGTTGTTATAAATCACTATTTTGGATAACATTTGTACGTTAGAGACACAAGGTACAGACTGTACTGGTTTATCTCATTTATTTTGGTCTTACATGATATTTCAAAACCTGAAATCCACAGTTGCATTCAGAAAGGCACAATGCGCAAGACAATCAAGTGCATTTAAGAGAAAAAAGCGTTTGCAAGACCCATGTAACCAGATTCATAAATGTCCTTTTGAAAAATATAATTACTCCGTTTAGTTCCTAATTATTTGTCACTCTCAATTCTGCTCAATGCAGGTGATAAGCACTAACCCATGGTCATTTTAAGGTTTTTAACCATTCCATTCATTCCATATTTAAGCCCCAAGACTTTTTGTATTCTTGTACCACAGACGTTTGTTTTCTATGAAGGTCTCCAGTAATGATTTTTGTGGGTAAAGCAGATGTGTGTCTCTCCAGAAGCCTGGATAATATCAAAACCACATTCATAGACTATCCAGATGAAGAATAAACAGTATTTGACTCTGTGGTTGTATTTTCTTTGTCTTCAGCACAAATTGTAGTAGTTTTCGTCATTGGACTAAAATGCAATTCACAACCATGTCTTTGTGATAAATGACGTATCCCACTTGAGATCTAGTGGAAGTACACTGAGATCAGCACAAGCATAGATTTTAAGCTGCTGATTGTGGGTGTGGGACCTGGAGTGGAGGCCACTTCCTCCAGTTGTTAAATAAAAAATAAAAAGATCCAGTGTTATCTACTTCCCTTTCAATCGAATGGAAATATTGTCTCATCTCAGCTCTGGAATATAACATAATTTGTTTTTTAACATTGGACCACTTTTTTCAGCTTTAAGTGGTTCATTTGATGTAAGGTGTGTGAAATGCAAGCATTATCTAGAAGTATAAAAGGAGACACATTCAGCACTGGACAGCTCCACGTTCCAGCTTTTTTAGCAAGAGGAAATATGAATCTCACATTGTTGTACACTTATAAGCAGTATTCAAGCAATCCCCTGAGTACTTACATTTGGATACGCCTTTCATGTCTGTTATCTGTTAGTGCATACTTGAGAACAATGCTTTAAAAATAACCAAAAGCTTAGGAAGTGAGGCACCATAAAGAATTTAACAGTGTAAAGCTTCCTATTTTTTAAACAGAGATGAAAGAGGATTTACTTGTTTATTTTGTGCCTTGAAATAAAATCAAGAACCACTTCACTGATTGTTATTCGCATGACAATGCAATGAGTCTTTAGAGTTAGCTATTTTAAATTCTCTCTTTTTCCCCGAATCTGGTTATTCTTGACTGCAGAAATTTAAATTGAAGCACAGGTGGGAAACTTTCTAGTTTGTTGACTGATTTATCAATTTGAGTCCCAGCTACAAGTTAACCTTTGCTAGCTGTTATGTGTAATGGTCTACCCTCTGACTAACCTTCAATAAATTACCATGTTATAAGAACATCTGCCCTTCTATTATTCTATTTTATTTAATTATTCAATTATTCTACTAAAATAGATCAACATTAAGAACATTTCAAAAGCATGATATTGTACCCTAAGCATTTCTATAAGCTTCCTTAATGAAGAAAAAAATAGAGCACTTGGGATAGTCATGCAGGAATGTGCTCTAGTGTACCAAGTATAGAACAGCTAGAATAGACTCGGTTCACAGGGTCATCCAATTCACAGTGTCTATGTCAGTCTGGCCTGGGTCCACTGAACCAATATGCTCGAGTTTATCTTACAAATAGGAAGTCCTGCCTCAGGGTCAATAGGAACGTTCCTGTCTCTGAGGATGAGAACAGGGAAAAACACCAGTTCCTCACACCCACACAGAGACTTCAACTGCATGGGGGACTTCCATTACGCCTATCGTTCATTATTCATTATGAAATTACACAAGGATTTGTATTAAACCGGCAATTATTGAGTAAATGCAAAGTAACTTTCGAAAACAAAAATATATATATTTTTTTAATATAAATTTTGAGCTAGACCATTCTTTGCTAATTCTTGTTTTTGTATGCAATTAGGCTGTTTTATGAGTGTGTGGCTATGATGATGATTTGCTGTTATTAGAGCAAAGTACACAACTAAACATTTTAATCAATAGAAATTTAACCTGTAATCCAGGCGCCAGTCCCCAGAAAGCCAAAGTAGACATTTAAAGTAAAATACAAAACAAATATTACGAAACATAATATACTATCCAACAGCGACACCAGCAATAAAGTTTAGAGAGAAGCAGGACGCCCAGAATAATGAAACGACGCCCTCTGCTGATATTAACAAAAATGGAAAAGATGTGATAAATGCATTAGACCTAAACATTATTTTAAAATGTTTAAAACTTAGTTATTTTTATGTGTTTTGGACATGTACCATGGTAGTTTGTGTAAATAACATGCCATATATATATATATATATATATATATATATATATATATATATATATATATATATATATATATATATATATATGCCAGTGGGTACGGAAAGTATTCAGACCCCCTTAAATTTTTCACTCTTTGTTATATTGCAGCCATTTGCTAAAATCATTTAAGTACATTTTTTTTCCTCATTAATGTACACACAGCACCCCATATTGACAGAAAAACACAGAATTGTTGACATTTTTGCAGATTTATTAAAAAAGAAAAACTGAAATATCACATGGTCCTAAGTATTCAGACCCTTTGCTCAGTATTTAGTAGAAGCACCCTTTTGATCTAATACAGCCATGAGTCTTTTTGGGAAAGATGCAGTTTTTCACACCTGGATTTAGGCATCCTCTGCCATTCCTCCTTGCATATCCTCTCCAGTTCTGTCAGGTTGGATGGTAAACGTTGGTGGGCAGCCATTTTTAGGTCTCTCCAGAGATGCTCAATTGTGTTTAAGTCAGGGCTCTGGCTGGGCCATTCAAGAACAGTCACGGAGTTGTTGTGAAGCCACTCTTTCGTTATTTTAGCTGTGTGCTTAGGGTCATTGTCTTGTTGGAAGGTAAACCTTCGGCCCAGTCTGAGGTCCTGAGCACTCTGGAGAAGGTTTTCGTCCAGGATATCCCTGTTCCTGGCCGCATTCATCTTTCCCTCGATTGCAACCAGTCGTCCTGTTCCTGCAGCCGAAAAACACCCCCACAGCATGATGCTGCCACCACCATGCTTCACTGTTGGGACTGTATTGGACAGGTGATGAGCAGTGCCTGGTTTTCTCCACACATACCGCTTAGAATTAAGGCCAAAAAGTTCTATCTTGGTCTCATCAGACCAGAGAATCTTATTTCTCACCATCTTGGAGTCCTTCAGGTGTTTTTTAGCAAACTCCATGCGGGCTTTCATCTGTCTTGCACTGAGGAGAGGCTTCCGTCGGGCCACTCTGCCATAAAGCCCCGACTAGTGGAGGGCTGCAGTGATGGTTGACTTTCTACAACTTTCTCCCATCTCCCGACTGCATCTCTGGAGCTCAGCCACAGTGATCTTTGGGTTCTTATTTACCTCTCTCACCAAGGATCTTCTCCTCCGATAGTTCAGTTTGGCCGGACGGCCGGCTCTAGGAAGGGTTCTGGTCATCCCAAACGTCTTCCATTTAAGGATTATGGAGGCCACTGTGCTCTTAGGAACCTTAAGTGCAGCGGAAATTTTTTTGTAACCATGGCCAGATCTGTGCCTTGCCACAATTCTGTCTCTGAGCTCTTCAGGCAGTTCCTTTGACCTCATGACTCTCATTTGCTCTGACATGCACTGTGAGCTGTAAGGTCTTATATAGATAGGTGTGTGGCTTTCCTAATCAAGTCCAATCAGTATAATCAAACACAGCTGGACTCAAATGAAGGTGTAGAACCATCTCAAGGATGATCAGAAGAAATGGACAGTGCCTGAGTTAAATATATGAGTGTCACAGCAAAGGGTCTGAATACTTAGGACTATGTGATATTTCAGTTTTTCTTTTCTAATTAATCTGCAAAAATGTCAACAATTCTGTGTTTTTCTGTCAATATGGGGTGATGTGTGTACATTAATGAGGAAAAAAATGAACTCACCCTCAAGCCATCCTAGGTGTATATGACTTTCTTCTTTCTGATGAACACAATCGGAGATATATTAATAAATATCCTGATGCATCTAAGCTTTATAATGGCAGTGAGCGGGATCAACGAGTATGAAGCTGAAAAAAGTGCTTCCATCCACATCCGTCCATCATAAACGTACTTCACACGGCTCTGGGGGGTTAATAATGGCCTTCTGAAGCGAAACAATGCATTTGTGTAAAATCCATATTTAACAAGTTATAAAGTAAAATATGTAGCTTCCACCAGACCGCCTTCCGTATTCTACTTACAGAAAAAGTGGCGTTGCGTCAGTTACACTTTTTCCATAAGTTGAATAGGGAAGGCGTAGGATGTAGTGTAAGCTTTTTGAACTGCAAGAGTTTTACATTTTCTTCGTAAGTAGAATACAGAAGGCGGTCTGGTGGAAGCTAGATATTTTACTTCATAACTTGTTAAATAAGGATTTTTTTTTTTTTTTTTTTTTACACAAACACATTGCTTGGCTTCAGAAGGCCTTTATTAACTCCCTGAAGCCGTATGGAGTATGTTTATGATGAATTAATGTGGATGGAGGCACTTTCTTCTTTCTCTTTCTCGTTGGTATCGCTCATTCCCATTATAAAGCTCGGATGCATCAGGATATTTATTAATATAACTCTGATTGTGTTCATCAGAAAGAAGAAAGTCATATACACCTAGGATGGCTTGAGGGTATTTAAAGCTTGGGGTCATTTTCATTTCAAAGTTTATAATTTTTGTGGATAAATCTGGTCTGTGATTCATATTGCTTTTAGAATTAATGATGTAGTATATTTCAACTGGCTGACATTCAGAAATTGGACCTTTAGATGCTATGTTTTGAAGTACCAAGTCAGACCTCCTTCTTTCATATGTTATATAAGCCTGTTAAACCAGCTCACTCAAAGATCTGCCATAAAGAGTCATAAATAATAGTGTTGTGAATGGTAATGATAAAAGTATTTGAGGTTGGATTCAGACACCCTTCTGAGCTTGTTTCTGTCTGGTTAAAGTGCTCTGCTAACAGCTGTGAAGGAGCAGGCCATGACCTCATGGAAATGAACTGCACAAAGGGAGGATACAAATGTACCTCTCATTCTTCTTAATGTTACTGCAAAAACATTCGGTGTAAGTCCCTGCCAGCAGCCTGGGGAAAATTGGAACTACTTGTCTTAGAACAAAAACATTCAGAAAAGCAGGAGAAAGGGGTAGAGAGAATCAGCTAAAGAAAGAAGCAGAGGCAAAGGAGAGAAAGATACATTTAGACAAGGGTCTTGTCAGTGTTGTGTAAAGTTAAAATACAAAGTTAAAGCTTTGTCTGTAAAATGAGGCTTGATTACATAACATCTGTGAATCAGCACAGAGAGGCAAACACAAATCATGGATTTTGGCCTTTTGAAAATATACAGTTGTTGCAGTTTGTTGTTTAAAGTCACCATGAAATCAAAATTGACAATATATATATATATATATATATATATATATATATATATATATATATATATATATATGTATTGTCAATTTTGATTTCATATATACAGTACAGTCCAAAAGTTTGGAACCACTAAGATTTTTAATGTTTTTAAAAGAAGTTTCGTCTGCTCACCAAGGCTACATTTATTTAATTAAAAATACAGTAAAAAACAGTAATATTGTGAAATATTATTACAATTTAAAATAACTGTTTTCTATTTGAATATATTTCACAAAGTAATTTATTCCTGTGATGGCAAAGCTGAATTTTCAGCATCATTACTCCAGTCTTCAGTGTCACATGATCCTTCAGAAATCATTCTAATATGCTGATTTGCTGCTCAATAAACATTTAATGTGTACAATTGTACAAAATATTTGTGTACAATATTTTTTTTCAAGATTATTTGATGAATAGAAAGTTCAAAAGAACAGTGTTTATCTGAAATCTAATCTTTTGTAACATTATAAATGTCTTTACTGCCACTTTTGATTGATTTAATGCATCCTTGCTGAATAAAAGTATTCATTTCTTTCATTTCTTTTCAAAAAATAAAAAATACAAATTCTTACTGACCCCAAACTTTTGAACGGTAGTGTATAATGCTACAGAAGCTTTGTATTTCAGATAAATGCTGTTCTTTTGAACTTTCTATTCATCAAGGAATCCTGAAAAAAAAAGTTTTCAAAACTGTTTTCAACATTGAAAATAATCATAAATGTTTATTGAGCAGCAAATCAGCATATTAGAATGATTTCTGAAGGATCATGTGACACTGAAGACTGGAGTAACGATGCTGAAAATTCAGCTTTGCATCACAGGAATAAATTACTTTGTCAAATATATTTAAATAGTACACAGTTGTTTTAAATTGTAATAATATTTCACAATATGACTGTTTTTTACTGTATTTTTAATTAAATAAATGTAGCCTTGGTGAGCAGACGAAACTTCTTTTAAAAACATTAAAAATCGTAGTGGTTCCAAACTTTTGGACTGTACTATATATATATATATATATATATATATATATATATATATATATATATTTACAGAATGTTGCAGTGTGTAATATAAATGACTTATCAATGCATAACACATCATTGTTGTTTTAAACTTCATGTGCACTTGCAATCTTTAATCAAAAATATTAACCTTCCCTCTCCCTTGAAACAGCATGTTCTCTATGACATATGTCCAGGCGGAGGGTGGGGCTAAATATCCTTCACGACTGACTCCAACAAACTTCCTACGATCCAATCAATTCCAGGACGGAATTAATTCCTACCTACATTTTTGTCTCATTCCAGAAGCCGTTTCACTTGTATATACGTCACAATAGGGAAGAAAATTCTATCGCAACTTCCATTTCATGCTGACTTTTAAGGTGCGGTCGCATTAGTGAAACTTAGAAAAAATTTTGCAGGCAAAGAACTCCCTTGTTCATTATCAGTAATGTATTAATGCATGAAACAGCTTATTAAACACAAACTAAGCAGCTTTATTTTACTCAACGTAGCAAATTAATTTGTTCAAAGTTGACAACAAAGCTCTCAAAACCGATGTGAATTCCCTGCAGGGAAATAATTACAGATTGCATGGATTCCTATTGAAAAAACTGCACTTCGCCTGCAAAAATTCGCTGAACAACGATAAATGTGACTTAGGCAATATTTGGGTGGGAAAAGAATGTCAATTATCAATAGCAGTGATGAATGAAACACCACTTAAGGTGCTGTTTCGCAAGAAAAATGTATGAAGTAAACCTTGCACAGAAGTCACTTTCAAACCAAGCAGCTTTCTGTTGGTCAACACAGCAAATCCACGTGATCAACTTGAACCTGTTGCATGGGGAATTCTTTTGTGCAAAATTCCCAATCGTGTGTGTGGATTCCTACTTAAGTGACTACATTTGCCTGTGAAAATTTTGCCAAACAACAGTAAATGTGATCGCACCTTTACTCAGAGGTCACTTCCAACCTAAGCAGCTTTATATGGATCAACACAGTGAATTTGTGTGTTTAAAAGTTTAACAAACTTAAATCCAGGGGTGTTAACTGGGGCACAGGCCCCTCATCAAAAAAAGTCTCCCCATATTTCCCCAACCATGCAGATTCCTATTGAGATGACTGCATTTATCCTGTGGAATGTTGCAGTACAAAGGGAATGTGTCTACAACAGTATGCTCAAACACTAGAGATACGGTATAAAATTTTATGACTCCATAAAAGATAAAGAGATATTTCACAAGAACGGAAACTGGAGCTTTAACAAATCATTCTTTGGGCCAGATGATTTCCATAAATCATTTGATTTAGTTAAAAAAAAAAAAAAAACAGTCTAAATGATTTGTTCTTGAATATGATGCATAAGTAATACAGACACTTTCATGATGCTTTTGCATCCTTTTTTTCAAAGTCCTCCAGTACCTATTCATTGTAATTATAATGAAAAGAGTGACTTGTAATTTTTTTTTTTTTTTTTTTAAATTCTCCATTTGTGTTTCACAAAAGTCATACAGGTTTAGAACAACATGAGTGAATGAATAATAATTACAGCATTTCCTGTTATAGGTGCACTATTGCTTTAAATGCACACTGAAACATGAAACCACAGCTCTCCATTTCCCAGCAGTAGAAAATTGCTTTTCCTTGTAACATTTACTGACAAATTAGGTAATTATGGGTGTCATATTTTATTGAAGTCATATTCCAGAGACGTGTTGGAAAGTATTTATTGTTCTTTTTCACAAAATATAGACTGCCATCAGAATAAACATTTTCAGAGAAAACAGCAGAAGGTTTTCTTCTTCAGTATTTAAATTTTTTTATTCCATATTTCCAAAGTTTCATTAATGACATTCATACTTTCATTCTTTGCATGGCAACACTCCTTATTCTGTATGACTAAATGTGCTTATAACTGAATCATCTGTGCAATGCTGATCATATCTGATTCTACTTGAAATGATTATCAATGGAGGCCAATCAAAGACCTTTGTCTTATCCATAACAGTGCTTTTACAATTCATGAAACCTGCATGTGGTAAACAGAAAATTAGGCGCAGTGTGATTTAAATCTATGCAAAAACAGCAGAGTTTTTCCAGTCTGAGTACACTAGGAAACCAGTGAAAGTGCTGTCTGTCTTTGGGCTGGAGTAAAAGCCAGTGTACTCGCCCAGGGCCATTTGCACCCACACCTGATCTCCTGGAATCAAGTGCACTAGTGTTCCTCCAGACAGCGAGGCTGGTTTGGACCAGTTCCCGAAGATCTGAAAGTAGGAGGCCACGGTGTTTCCGTTCTTTATGAGGTCAAACTGCAAGCTGGAGCGGTAGACTGTGGCGTGAACGGCGAAGTAGTAAACGCCCGGCACTCTGCACGTGAATCTTCCCGTCTCGGGATTGTAATCGCCCTGCTCGTTGAGAATCACTTTGTCGAAGCGAACCGCATCCCCTACCGTCAATGGAGTCGTGCGGGCCTCAGACAGTTTGGCACTAAAAGCTGATTTGGGGGCTACCGCACACTCGCCCGGGGTTCCTCTCTCTCCTTTTTCCCCTGGATCCCCTCGGTCTCCTGTGAGGCCCCTCACGCCCGACTGACCTGCCATAAGCATCATGGGATTTTCATGATTTACTATTGACATTCAATAGAGTGCTGCAGGTATTTTTGTAGGCCAAAACCTGAAACGAGTTAGCATTTTAGCACTTCCAGTTCCATCAGTTAGTGGGTTTTTTGAATGGGTTTTTGGTTAAATGCCTGAAATATGGTCTGTTTAAAACAAGCTCAAGATATTTTCATGTTTTATTCTACAACATAAAATACAACAGTAATATCCCCTTGTGATTTTTTTTAAAGCTTTTACTTGACTAGAAAAAGGTTGCTAACAAGTGGCGAAATGGGAATACGGAGTTTGTGTTTATAATCATGCTCTCACAAACAATTCTAAATCAAAATTTCGATTGTATGTATGCTTCAAAATTCATAATTTTGTACATTTGTGAAGATTATCATGATGAATGAAATGTGTAAGAGAAATAAACTTTTGTTGGCCAAGGAGCTAATTTTCTTCAAAAATTCAAAAGCCAGTGAAAAAATCCTATTGTGTTTTTGTTGAGGGACCCAGGGCGATGCTAACCTTCGGTTTGGCCTATAAAAACATGTCATAATTACAGCACTCTATGGGAGGAGAAGGTGAGAAAAACACCATTGAGGTTGGTATTTTTGTACCTGGTTCTCCTCTCTCCCCTCTTTCCCCTTTCTCTCCTTGTTGAGCATCACGGCCGTCTCGTCCATCCCTGCCGGGCTGACCGGGGCTGCCGTGCAACCCAGGAGATCCTGGGATACCTGGGCTTCCTGTGCACAAACTGGGGATCTTGTTGTCTTCAAGTGAATTAGAACAATGTACTGCAATAACAAGCAGCAACGAAAGAGGCCATGTCTGTAGAGATGTCATCGCTCAGTCTGTGGAAAAAAGGACAAAATGGAAGAAAAAAACTGTCTCAATCTTGTAGCTTGTTTCGAGATGATTTCAGCATCACTGAGACTGAAAATAGACCTATGGTATGAAGTCTGCAGATAATGTAAAAAGCAGTAATGCACTCTTGAGAGTTGCATTATCTCTAATAGGGTTGTTGAAAATAGGGTGATCATGCCAAGGAAATTTTATAGTACATCATAATTATTAAAACACAAGCTCCACTATGTAAGTGTAAAAGCAGATAAAGAAATATAGCTTGGGAATTCATTTCTTAAAGCTGCAGTGTTTTATACATTTTAGCGCCATCTAGCGGTCTCTAGTGGTCTGTGTATTATATTCTGACTTGCACAAGTCATTTGGATCACTAGTATGATACTTCTATAGTGATTTATTATTATTATTAGGACCCAAGCCACTCAGGCACAGGGCCCTTTTGTTTTTCTAAGGAGAATTATTTTTTTCCCGTCATCCGGGGCTTTTTGGCAGCCTTAACATGCTCAAAAACTCTTGAAAATTGGCACACACATTGGAATCTGCGGCCATTAGGATGCCGCAAAGGCTGGGACCCGGGCATGGCAGGGGGGCTCGACAGCGCCCCCTTGAATGGTGTCTGAAAACTTGGTCTGTATCAAACACATGTATTTGTATGAAACTCGGTACATATATAGACCTCATCAGGCCTAACATCTTTCATGCAGCAACTTTTCAAGTTATACGCCCACTCAACAGGAAGTCCGCTATTATGGGTTGTTTGAAAAACGTATGCTCTGGAACTTGATATACATCTCCTAGGCAATTAATCTGATCACCGCCAAACTCGGTCAGAATGAACGTATGCTCTGGAACTTGATATACATCTCCTAGGCAATTAATCTGATCACCGCCAAACTCGGTCAGAATGAACGTATGCTCTGGAACTTGATATACATCTCCTAGGCAATTAATCTGATCACCGCCAAACTCGGTCAAGAGATTGAGGATGTAAAATTGCGAGCGTATTTTTGATATCTCAAACGGTTTGGCTGTGGCGAGGCAAATTTACGGCGAGAAAAGGGAAACAGGAAATGTGTTATAACCTCTGCAAACATTGATTTATGTTTATGAAACTTCAGCTGTGTGTTCGTTGTAGGAGGCTGATCACATGGATGTGTCTATTGTGAGTCATAGTTATAGCTCCACCAATTGGCAGCAGGAAGTGTGTTACTTTCAAAATGCTTTAAGATAACACTCTAATTTTTACCCAGTTTATTTCAAACTTCATTAGAATAATGTCAAGACATAACGAATGTAGACTTGTAAAAAGATTTTTTTTTAATTTTTCAAACACGGTTGCCATAGCAACAGATCAAACGTCAATATTTGTTTTGGATGGGTTTGAGACACTTAGCATGCTTCAAATTGCATGAAACTCGACTCATGTCAGGATTGTCATCCAGTAGACATGGGCAAAGCCTCAGAAACGAGCAGGAAGGAGGGCCTCTATAGTGCCACCTTTTGAAAAAAGTGGGGCGTTAGTTTAACCTACAGTCACCAAACTCGGAACACATATTGTTCTCATTAAGCCGGACAACTTTCTAATTTACAGTCATTAGCTCTGATCAACAGGAAGTTCGATATTTTGGTTTGAATGTGGATTTTTTCACCCTCTCTCTCCCACTCTCTGTGGTGGCCATTACACCACAATTGTCCCCACAATTCACAAAAACAAATCTGTGTGTGTTTACCCTTTTTTTTGATGAAAATATTGAACTGCAAATAATAACTTCACACTCAATTGAAATTGAACCATGACATTATATTTGGACAGGACTACTTTTCAAATGTCATTTGAGTTACAATTATTATTACCAACACCTGTGATTTCATGTTCTGATTCACAGAGGAGAGTCTGTGTTTTCTAGACATGGGTGTTATAGAAAGTCATGTGCTGTATTTGCAAACATCATGTACAACGCATGTCCTTTAAATGGAATTATTTATTGATATAATTCAAATTTATTAAAAATCCATATTTTAGTAAATTTCACTTGATTTTATAAAAGTGGCTGTTTAAAATAAACTTGCATAAGTGAGTAGAAAAATTTAGACATGAAAAATGTACTATTACCTGAGACTGATATTAAAATTGTCTTTGCACATTCTGTGATTTGGCTCCATTTATTAATTTTATTTTATTGTTTCATCGTATACCACACATATTTAAATTAAATGAAAGCATGCCGGTGCACAAACAATAGTTCAGGGAGGTCAAGAAACACATGAAGAGAAGTGCAATCACAGACATTCGCATCAAAACTGGATTACATTTTTTTAGAGTACTGTTAAATTTGCGCATATAACAGCATGTAATTTGCTCTAGAATGTTTATAGAGGTTGTCTGAGAAAAACACACATGGCAGATTAAGATGATATTCTGCACATTTGAAATTGACCTTTATGACATAAAATTCATCTACATTTAAACAATCTCATGGATGTGCCTGTTGTGGTTTATGATCATTTGGGCACCAACTGCTGCAGTAAATGTGGTGTATTTAAATGACTTTGACATAGACCTTTTGTCTTTACCCATTTTACATGCCTATTGCCCGCTGTGCACAGTTGCCCTGAAGCCACCGGGTTGGAAACTCGACACACGTCAGGATTGTCATCTAGTAGACATGGGCAAAGCCTTAGAAATGGATGGGGAGGAGGGCCTCTATAGCGCCACCTTTTGACAAAAGTGGGGGGGTTAGTTTTAACTACAGTCACCAAACTCGATATGCATATTGTTCTCAATTAAGCCGGACAATTTTCTAATTTACAGTCATTAGGTCCGACCAACAGGAAGTCAGATATTTTGGTTTGAATGTGGATTTTTTGAATAAACAAGCTCTGAAATTTTAACTACTCCTTTTAGGGGATTCATTCAATCGCCCACAAAAATTTCTGAACATGATGACAAGATACTGAAGATACTAAATTGTGAACAATTACAGGATATCTCGAATGGTGTTACCATGGCCAGGGTTTAATTCAACAGCAGCAATCACAGACATTCGCATTAGACTGGATTAGATTTCTCAGAGTACTGTGGAGTTTGAGCAAATAACAGTATATAATTTGCTCTGGAATTTTTATATAGGTTGTCTGAGAAAAACACAGACATGGCAGATTAGGATGATATTCTGCACTTTTTTGGAAATGACCCTTCGCAAAGTAAGGAAAAACGCAGAAAGACGTCAGTACTTATCATTTTTAAGTTTAAGTCCACCGAGGTTAATCTTTTAACTCCTGACTGCTGTGTCGGACAAAATGGCGGATTCTGCGTTCTGATTGGCTAGATCGCTTGTCAATCAAACTCCCGGTGAAGGGTCAGTTGACCTATGACATTCTATGACATGAAATTCATCTAAATTTAAACAATCTCATGGATGTGGCTGTTGTGGTTTGTGATCATATGGGCACCAGCTGCTGCAGTAAATGTGGTGTATTCAAATAACTTTGACATAGTCCTTTTATGTTTACCCATTTTAAATGCTTATTGCCTGCTGTGCACAGTTGCCCTGAAGCCACCGGGTTAGGGGTGCCACCAGGCTTGTGCCCGACATCGCTGCTTGCAGCTATATTTATTATTATTTCTTCATCACTTTGTAGCCTGATAGCGCCAGTCTTCTTTCACTTTCATTCATATTGAAAAGAGTGGCCAGGAAATTCTTACAGAAGAAAGGAACACATAAGGGTTTGGATCATTTTTGGGTGAACTATCCCTTTAATAACTGTCTCCAGTTATGCGATTTTGTCAGCTGTTTTTCCTAAAAAAATAAAAAATAAAAAAAAAAGCTCAGTGTCATCTACAGTACTGAGGGGTTTAAAATTTATGTTTGTAGTTAGTTGGTGAATAACAAAAATGCAGAATGTGCTAATCACATAATAAATTTTACTGTCTACCATCTCTCATTGATGAGGTGCTGAAGCCAGTCAATATAATCAGGCTTCAAACACACACTGTCTCTACAGGAGTAAGTATTCATGGGCTTGTCAGCTCTCGTAATCCTGTCTGGAACGAAGCATTTCCAAGATTTTATGTCTTGCCGTAAATCAGCAGGTTTCTATTCAAGTCTGCTGACTGTCAAACAGCTGTTTCTTATGAAAGTTCAGAAACTGCTGATGATTCACACTGAGAAATACAACCAGACCACCAAAGCATTCTTCGAACATTCTGCAGAATCAGTTAAAGTGCTGGTATCTTTAATTTAAGAGAAACATCTGTCCTAGGACATCTGGACAGTTATCTCTCAGGACTGTGTTGAAAGTATTTTGGTTCTAAATGCTTTGAGCAGCTCAATCCGTGAGCCATGTTAGGACATCAGAGGAATGACTGCCAAAGAGCACAAAACAAATACCTTCATTCCAATGTCAACTGGATGGTCTGATTTCCAAAATAAAGCATCACTCATTCTTATATGCGTCTCATTCTTTATTATTGCAGCTTTGTATCGGCACAAACTTTTAACGTTGGGGTACATTCCCACAATATCAGTGCAACCTTTACATTATATTACAAATTAAACTTTGAGATGAAATATGGGATGAATTAGTTTTCTCCAAAGGTGCTTATCCTGAAACTTCAGTGCATTATAAATGGGTCTCTCAACTGGTATTAATCATAAATTTGTAGGAAGAAAAGGTCATCTCTCAGTTTTTAAATATTTGGCTTCAGAAATGTGAATTGTAGTAAACTGAATCTTTGCCAGTCTCATTAGCAGGAAAAAAAAATGACCAAGCTGAGATCAGGATCGAGCAGTAATGATAAACAATCTTGACAAAAACAAAAGTTACATAAGAGACTGGATAATATTTCCATTTCAATACTCAGCAGTGTTATTTCATAATAAACAACATTATTGTTAGTCGAAGTGAAATAATAATAGTTATATCTGCGTCAAAGTTTCTAAAGTGCAGACTGTCAAGGCAAAATTAAGAATTTGCCTATAAAACAAAACAAAAAAGTTACCTTAACACATTATTAGTGGTAGCAGTCAGATCCCTCATGACTAAACACATTTCACAATTATGTAAAAAAAAAAAATAAAAAAAATCAAACTTACCATTTACGTTTTTTGAAGCTCCACTGGATTGACAGTCTTGAGCAGGCAAAAGAGAAACGAGCAGTGAAACTCTTTTCTTTGCCGTCCAAGGCGTCTGGGAAAAAATGAGCCCTCCTAGCCTTTAGAGGAAATGGGAAGCTATTGGAAGCCAATTAGAAATAGAGAGAGGCTGGGAGATGGGGAGGGAGAAAGAGAGATCATCCAAAGTACGAGGACTAAATGTTTGTAGCTTGTCCAACTTTATAAGCATAAACATTATCTGATACAGCACAGCCTTAAAGATGGGGTTTTGGGCGCCAGTGAACAGTCTGACGAGACCCTTGTGTATTTAATTAGTGTGGGGTTTACAAAGGAAGGTTGCCAGTTTATTGTGGCGGATTTGCGAGAAATAAACCGTTCAAGGATTACAGCCCTGTGGTCAAGTGGAAGACTGAACTATTTTTGCTTTAAAAACACAAAGAATACTTTCTAAACAATGTCAATGATCATGTGACATGACCATTTTATGTAAACAAATCCTCTGGATTCATAGTTGCCACATCAAGCGAGAGAGAGAGAAAAAAAAACATGTTGAATTTGGGAAAAAAAAGTGGTTATTTCTCAGTTTAAATGAGCAGTGAAAATCTGCAGACATGAATGAAAGCTGGGAGAAATGCTGATGTGGGTTGCAGTTAAGACACATGGTTCTAGTTACTTTGGTAGCTTTATTTAAAGGGCAAAGCTTCCCCATTAGGGGTATCCAGGCCTGTCTAGAACACTTATCCAGCCTTGTAATTCTCATTATAGGTCTAATGGCTCATAAAGGTCTGCTAGTGGCTCCTTGTTGTCTGTAAGGTTTCATGTGGCCAGGTACTTAATATTATGAACAGGTAGATGGACTTTTTCTTGATCTCTTGGTGTGAATGGTTTCAATAAAGTGCCATATTTATTTATAAAAAAAAAGAAGAAGAAGAAGAAAAAAAAAAAAAGAATTGTCATAAATCATAATTCTTAAAACTAAAGATTTTTTTTAATACTCTTTCCATGTAAAACAAAAGCTAAGTGTTTAACTGCTTCTTTCTTCACTACAACCCTTTTTGCAAGGCCTTTATTATGACCAGTTGATAATATTTGCTAAACAATCTGTTTAGAGCATATTGAATCGATCAGGAATCAAGTGTTGAAAATAAACTTCAGCAGCTCTTTCCTAACAATGGGATCCTTCAAATGGAAACGCAGAGCTGCAGGTGCTACACAAAAGTCAGAAACAGCACATTACTTCTGGCATTGGGATTTATTTCCTTTAAGAAAGGAAAAAGGTGTTTAAGAGAAATAGTATCTGGGTAAAAATTTCCCCCTCAGAAAGTCCCTGCTCGTGAGGTAGTACTTTTTCAAAGTTCAGGAATATTCGGTGGTGGGACTTGGGTGCTGAACATGCTGATTGGTTGACTCCATGCAGCATTTTATTTCTACCACCATTCTTTAAAAGTCTGTTGCGGTGCACACAGTAAGAGTTGTTTGCTATTTAAATCAACAATGGAGTTTAAAATATTACGACCAATGTACCGACGACAAGGTTCAGGCTTTATTAAGTTTATGCGGAGGACGGAATCCAGCAGGAACTGGAAAGTCGCACCCGGTACATTGGTCGTAGAACTGCATGCTAAGTGCCTATAATCTTTACTGTACTTTAGACCGCGATGGAAACAAGACAGCAACCTTCCACTGCACAAAAGGTTCTTTAGGTTACTAAATTGTTCTGCACTAAGAAAGAAAAATTGTTCTTCTGTGACACTGTTGCGAAAACCCCTTTTGGAACTTTTATTTCAAGAGTGTTCCATGTTGCCGCCACTTAATGTCCAGTATAAAATATGGGTCTTGATGCAAGACCAGAGAACTAGTAACAATTATGGAAAGGTTAAACAACAAGACATCCAGTTTGAGTAAACAAGACATGTTTATTATTTAAACTATCACTTAAATAAAAAAAGTGCATAGAAAATAAACATGATTAGAAACTTTCCTTTTTACAGTTGTTATGTACAATTTTTTCCTCATTATACATTCATCCTTAAGTAGTTTGTGGTTGAATATTTTAGATTAACAAATTTTCCTTCATTTTTCTGTAAAACGGTAAAACACTGATGGGGCAACTTGGAGAAAAAAAATAAGAAAAACCTTAAAACTGTCAGTCTCAACATCAACATGATCTCTCAAAGCTACAAGTGTTGGTAAGACAATGGAAAACTTGTGTTTTCCAAGAGGAACAAATTAAAATCTCTCCTTCTCAAGACCTCTCCGACTCGCTAAAGTACCTCCGATGGTCCGCAACTTATTTCTGTACAAAGTGAACCAAGTTAAAATTCCAAAAACAGGGAGCGCTGTCACCTGCTCTCAGAAGGAGCTTTACCTCAATGTACATCTAGAGATGCTTGCAGAAATAAATAAATAGAATGGTTACCATTACTCATTACAGAACATCACATAAGAAAAAGTACAACTTAAGATCCAATAGGAGAGAGAGGTATAGGTGACATGGCTGGGTTTAGGAAAGGACAATTTTTTTTCCTGATGTCCACAAACTGTTAAAAATATACAGAGTAAAATAAAGCCAACTACACCATCAAAAGCAAACAAAATATCAAGGCTTAAAAAGTTTACAACCACATTTTACATGAACTTGTTTCATAATATAAATACCGCTCCTTTCCAAATAAAGAAGTTAAAACAAATTAAAAGAAAAAGAAAAAAAAAGAAAAAAAAAAACTGCAATGCTCCATTGAGGGAACATACACAGGCACAGGAAAACTGGTACTTGATCTTGATATTAAAATGATGCACATTAGTTACTCTAAAGTTATCTGTAACACAAAAGCATTACAGATTATACACTGAACATTGCAATTAACCATTATGAAGCTGCGGTTTGCTACTGTAACTAAGTTTGTCTGTCCATTCCGTATATTGTGTAGATATTGAAATACAAGTTACTATTCATACACGTTTAGTTTATATATATATCCATGTATATTGTGTATACATATATACTGTTGATTATAATTACAGGAGAAGTGTGGTACCACTTGCGTGGTGTGGAGGAGTAAAGTCCAAGAAAACAGCAGAGCGTGTCTGCTTCTGAAACACTGACCGAACACTGTTACACCAGTTTATGGAGCATCTGAAGTTGTATTGATGTCTGTGCAGGAGTCTATTACAAAGCCCTTAGGATTAGTAACTGCATTACAAAAAAAAAAAAAAAAAAAAAAAATAGAATAATAAAATAAACATTTTATTTCGTTAGACTGAGCAATAGTTTCTGTAGAACCCTGCAAAGATTGCCATTGCTGTATAGTCCACCCATTTTATGAAATAAAAAGCTGTCCTGTATCTTCCCAGCCTTTCATGTTGGAAAATAAAAGTTTTTAAAAGAAAAAAGAAAAAATTCTAGAATACATTCAACAACGGCCTAGCTGCAGAGTTCAGCATGTCCCTGCTCCACAGGGGTGCCAGGGCGAGAGGAAAGTTGGGCAAGACCCCCAAGAATCCCTGAAAAAGATGGCTAAACCACAAATTCTGATCAATATAAACACGTATACAAATATGAGGCAGCAGCCAACAAATGCTCAATGTGAGGAAACGTACAGAACTCTGATCTTCAGTGCCATAGTCAAAAATTAAATTCTGGGAAAGGTCAAAATTATTGCAGCCTAGGTACAGAGAGGGCTGGAGGGGGGTCTGCAGTGGCCGAGGAAAAGAAAGAAAATAATAAAATTTTATTAGAGTTAAACTTACAAGGCAATGACACAAAAGAACTGGCCTTAAAAATGGCTCACTAAGGAAGCCACGGTTGCACAAAGCAGCTTTGTCTAGAGGTATGTACAGATCCCAAGTCGTTCTGCAATACCCACATACTCGTGCTACAGCATCCCTTTGAAAAACATAACTTTACATGAAAAATAAAACAAGAGTCAAACGTCAAGTGGAATCTGTTTGTGCCCTAGTTAAAACGGTTTTGAACGTTTCTCCATAGTCTGGAGATCCTCAGCTCACTGTCCAATCAAGTTCTAACACAAATACATGCAAAAACTAAAACAACCAGAGAAATTTACAGAGAAGGCACCAACTCTTGATCTGAAAGATGGAAGAACCATGGAAGAACAATCCACAGAACATCCACAACAATAATGAAGCCACATCTGTCTCAGCCTTATTCGAATAGGGGTCAAACAAAACTTGAGCCCTGAAAAGGGCACAGATGGGGACAGGTGTTGAAGGTGACTACATTTAAAAGAGAAAGAGATGATACGAGCAAATAATGTGCATTGACTGAATGGCTGGCTGGAGCTTCCATGCAGTGCCAAGGCAACATGTGTTGAAGAAGACTGGGAAGAAGACTAATCTTCAGTGCACAAGATCGTGAGGAAACAAGAGCCCTCCGCCATCTCCTCCTCCATATATATAGTGCTTTAGAAGTAGTTTTAAATGGGATAGCCTCTGTGGCAATTCCTTGCATTACACCAATCTCTAAGAAAATATTTTGATATAACAAAATATATGGAATAAACTTTGGGACTTGTCAGTTGCTAGAATGCTAGAGAAGGATTTCATGCATCTTTTTGAGATTTTCTCCAAGTTTAGAAAATGCAAAGAGGGCCTTTTAGGGGAAGATGGGCTATTCTTGCATGTAATTTTAAGGCTGGCACTAAGAAAGGAGAGTTATATCAAACCGATCTGCACTTTGAAAAGCTCACTAAACCTAAACACCTGTTTGAAATGATATTTGAAATGTCCATGCTTGACTTGGGTTCACAACGAGAGCCTCTGGTGGACCGCACTCTGTGGGAACAGTAACTGCTTCAGTCTTTGGAACAGAAAGAAACATTCGGGCTACAAAAAAATAAAACCCAACTAAAAAAAAATCTTTTAGAAGACAGCACTATAAAAATGTCTGGACAAAGCATTAGTGTTGTAAATCTATTATTTCCTACAAAAATGTTGATAAAATAAATACAATGTTTTATTAAAAATATAAATACCATTGTTAAGTGCTATTTACCAATGAGTGCTTTTTTTTAGTCATTTGTATAGAAAAATATACATATTCACATATTCAACGAATGATATTTCTGTCAGCGACAAGACAGAACAAAAATAGTCAAGTTTTAAACTGCCTCAAAAAAACATGATATTATAATTTCATGCACAACTATGGGCCTAGGGAGGGAAAAAATACTCCCTATTGGTGAGAGACAAATAAACTGGTAATAGCATTTGGACTCTGAACTAAAATCAATTAAATCCTACAAGGTTTCATGAGAAGCCTTGGAACATACAAATTATACTTTTTTTTGCAATACATTGCAATTAAGCTACTTTCTCTCTGAATTACTATAAAAATGTATAGTAAATAAAAGCATGTTATTCCCCCCCAGACCTCAGAAATTGCTCTGGTCCATTGGCTGTCAGTCCACCAGGATCTCAACCCAGCCAGCCCTTACAGCTCCCAAGCTCTTTGCTGGCCTATTTTTCATATCTCAAACAAGTTTCTTTCAACCATTGACAAAAAGACCATTTACCATCTTGTCTTTCTAATGACCATTATTCCAGGGACCACTGCTCCCCCTAGTGTTTCCCCTCATCATCTCTCCTCTGAGATATTTACAGTGTCTTTCATACAGAGAATCAGGCCCAGCTTGGCAAGGATGACCATGTATGCTCTGAAGGCTTCAATGTACATTCAAAAAGGGAGAGATGTCTAAACAGGTCAGGCTAAAAAAAGGATTATGTATCGTCAATCTAAAAACATTAAATCTTTCCCTTCCAAAATTGCACTTTGGTGTAGAATGGAACGAAGTGGCATTTTTTCAGTAATTTGTCACACTCAAAAAGTAAGGGCAGGCCAGACTCGACTTACAAATTTAAAACCGTTCACAATATCCTTCTTTGAAAAAACGAAACAGTAAAATAAAAGATCATATACAAAAGTTAAAAATAAGGGGGCACTAATCTCTTAAATTGGGCATTAATAAAGGGGACATAAGGGCAATCTTCGCCATTGCGACTCCTGTCAATTGTCTTTTCTAAAAATCAAACAACTTAAGAGGCACAATACCATTAACCTTCTGATAACCTGAGCCTGCTTCAGTAAAAAAAAAACATTTAAAAATGTCTTTTCCCTGGCAAGTATACACTCTTGATAGCATTTCACAGACAGCATTAGCTTGTGAGTTCACTTTCAATTGAGGAACTTGCGACACTTCTTTGCCCCGCAGTTGCAAGGCAGCTTATTGCCTGGTTCTTCGATGGGGAACTTGTAATCGTATGTGAGCTCCTCGCCTCTATAGATTTTGCGCATGGCGAAAATGACAATGTGCTTCTGACCGTCAACATTGACCACACGGGAGTAGCAGTTGGGCTCGCAGGAGTGGTTAATGAAACGGGCCGCATTGCCGTGGATGGTGGCATCAACCACCTCGTAGTCATCGATACGAAACATGTAGCAGCCAATGCCCTGAGTACAAGCAAAAAAGAATTTAAAAAAAAGAAAAAAAGAAGACAAATCCATTAAGAACACTGGTGCAGTTTTGTTTTAAATGCCTTGCACTAATAGACCACCAAGTATTAGATTTCTACCTTGCCATCATAGTACTTCTCCCGCTTGTCAGTGAGGACAGAGCGAATGACATTGCCAGAATACTCAATGACCATCTCTCCAGCATCAATGTTCTTCCTGCAGAACAGACCTCTGCCGTGTATGGCTGATCTGTGAACAAAACACAGGATGAATAAGATGGTATGCAACAAAGATGCATGTTTGTTTTTAATTCAACCATTTTTGGTTTAAATAAAAAGTGTATATACCTGTAGACACCCACAGCTTCCCTGGATGCTTTCTTCAAGTGCCTGAACCTCATAGGCAGTGGCAAGTCCATGCTGGTGGCCCGTCTGTGAAAACACCAGGTGTTATGATGATTTTTTGCACAGTTTTGAATCTCTCCTTTGTCTGACACACCCATTTCATGTCTTGTGAGTCTACTAATGAGCTGATGATCTGAATCATGCGTGTTTGATTAAGGAGACATGCAAAATGTGCAGTGTTGGGGGGGTCTCCAGGGACCACTGATCCATAACTGAAAAGAGGTTACAACAAGGTCAGTAAGGTGGCTCACCGTGCCGACTTCTGCTGCATCTCCTCCTCATCTTCCTCCTGGGGGTTGTATACAGGAGGCTGACGGTGTTTGGAAGCCAGGAAATTAAACATGTCCAGAACTGATCGCCTGAAAAATTATGAATTCAAGCAGAAGAAAGTCAATTAGAGATTTCACATTCACAACAGTTCTTTACAGAATTACTTATTATACATTTTCTATTGTGGAAAGGTTTAAGATTCTCAGTGATTGAAAAAAATAAACCAACCACCCTGGCCATGACAAATACCTGTGGTACACCTCAGCACGGGCAGATCCATGAGGGTTGACAGGAGGATCTTCTGGCTTCTCAGGTTTATGGAAGCGGAACCTGTAATTTCGGCAATGTCTAGCTCCATACAACTGCTCCAGTAAAAACACTACAGCATCATGAACAACACCCAGCATCTTCAACCCATTCACTCCTGAAAAAGAAAAAATATGTGAAAAAAATGTGAAATACAGGATGTGTTTGCCAAACTAAAAATAAGTAAAACAAAATAAGTATAATGTTTACAATTAATGCTCTAATATGTTTTTACCATCAAATGAAAGTGCCTTGAGTCTAGCATTGGACCGGGCTTCTTGCACTTTATCTGTCAGGGACTTCCAGGCCTCTGAAACGAAATAGGAAATGTGAAACAAGAAATGAATATCACAGAAGACTGACTGTAATTATCACACAAATAAACATTATATTTCATATCAGGTCAAAACTTTGCATTATACTTTATTATCTAGATCTCACTTACCCTCAATACTTTCACAGCGGATTTGAAATCCGTCATCACTGCAGATTTCAAATATGAGCCCTTTTTTGGGCTTGTAGTCAAGAGAGGAGTCTCTCCCACTGTCCCTCTGATCAGGTGTTTCCACTGAGAATGAGTTAGATCCTTTCCCATCACCTTTACTAGGTAAACCTACAAAAAAATGTGACAAAAAATTATCTGTAACCACTGCAACATTTAACAGAGAGATGGACAGAAAGACCTGCCATTTTACCCACCTGCATTCTTTGGTTTCTCATCATGTGTATCCATGGTTTTTTGTTTAAGAGCAGAGGAATCAGCTGTCATAGTGGAAGAGTCACTGTGAACGGAAAAAAGTAAAATAGTTTAATTACATAGGATACATCCAAGTAAATTGAAAATTTAAGATTGATATTTATAATAATTGTTTACCTCTTTTTTGAACCTGTTTCATTTGACTGGCCTGTATCCATTGGCTCAGGTGATGAAAGTTCCTGGTCGCTACAAAACAAACAAACAAACAAAAAACTCATTTTAGCATGTTTCAACTTTTGTTCTTTTTTTAAACCAACAATAAGGAAGATACATTACAAAATGTCAGACTCTTACCCTGGAAAATATGATAATTGGATTGCAGATGTATCAACAGTTGGTGTATCTGACTGAAGTCCTTTGTGTTTCTTTCCACTGCTCTTATCTGGGCTTGGTCGAGGTCTTTTGGCCTTTTGCTTTCCTTTCCCAACAGCTGTGGAGGCTGCTCCAGCAGATAACTTTGAGGATTGTTGCTGATGTGGTGGTCGAGAGATTGGAGAGGTTCGTGAGCTCTGAGTGAGAACGCCAACAACATGACCTTTGTTCAGGTCTTGAGCAATGGGATTAGGCGCAAGAGCCACTTGACCAGCTGAACTGACATTTGGGTCAAGGGATTTATCTGCCAGGACTCGACTGACTTGGTGCTGGAGATGAACACTGCCCTCTTTCTCCACCTGCTGGTTGACAGACATGCTTATGCTTTGGTTTGGGGGAAAAACACAGATGCTACTTGCAATGGAGGTCTGGGCAGGATTAGTAAGATGAGACATCATGGGGGTTCCTGAATGAAGAACCATCTGTTGCTCTGGAAGGCTCAGGTTATGAGGGTTGATAATGAGGCTATTTATAGGTCGTGTGATCTCAGTTGAGCTGATGAGGCCTGGAGCGCTCAGCGCTACGGAGCTCGCTCCCAAAAAGTTTCCAGGTGCACTGGGAGGCACCGACACCACATTCAAAACTGACTGACTTGGGTTGAGCCCCGACACAGTACATGGGAGTAGGTGAGTTGAGGAATCATGTCCCAATATGCCAGGCTGAGTTGTGGTTGAAATAGGCATGGGCTGTGGAAGGAGAGTAGGCTCCAAGTACATTACCCCTTGCTTTGGACGTTTTATGATGTTAGGAATTTTTCTATGAGGTGTGGCAGTTGCAGTTATAGTCCCCAGTTCCATCAGGCCTGTCTGAGCAGGGATTCCTGCAGCAATTTGTGAAGGTGTCAAGTTTATCATAATATTGGGCCCAACATCGGAAGGAGCAAGCGTGGGCTGAGTTTTTGGACGAGCCTGTTTCTTGCTCTTGTGACTCTGAAGACGAGAAATTAAGCGTTTCTTGCCATGTCCAGAGGGGAGCATAGTCGGAGCTGGGGTGATAGATGAAGCACTAGATACCATAGCAACACTAGGGGCATGATCATGCCTATGACCTGCTTCTGTCACACCAATCTGGGGATCATGCGAAGGGACTCCTATGATGAGGCTTGATGTAGTGCTAGGAATGACTGGCTGGAAACCTGTCTGAGTGGTGCCTGTGAATGCATGGATTTGTGAGTGATGAGGTACAGGCACTAAACCTTTGCTGCCAGCAGGAAAAATGGATTGAGAGGTGGAAATGCCACCACTGAGGCCTGTCAATACAGGGGCACTAGTGTTCATGACACCTGTTGCACTAACAGATGGTGCAATCTGGATCTTTTGGGTTACACCATTGGGAAGGGTTTGAAATACATAGAGTGGCTGCAGATGTTGGTTTAGCACTATCAGCTTCTCTGGACCAGGCTTCAATTGAGAGGCGGTAGCTTGAACAGCAGAGCTTGCAATTGGAGTGGGACCTGAGCTAACGGTAGCAGCAGGGATGAACTTCTGACTCTGGAGAGGCAAGGTGGGTGAGCTGGGAAGACCTGGTGTGCTAGTAGTTCTCGTCAGATCTCGGTTCCCCGTCTCTCCCACAGGTTCTGCTCCAGGACTTGTTATATGGTCGCCATCAATGCGTGCAGGAATGAAGTGTTCTGGAGTCATGTGACCTTCCGGAACCTGGGAATCGGTACATCTCTCCTGTGGGCTCTTGCTGGATACAGTGGATCCTGTTCTCTGTTTCTTCCCACTTTTCTCGACTCCTGATTCCTCTGTGGCCAAAGCCAGCATGGTACGGTCAGAGCTCTCCGAGATCAATGAGCTGTGATTTTGATTATTTACGGTGGGACTTCGAGTTGTTAACACAGAGAGGTCTGAGGGCAACTCAAGAGGAAGACCATATGACTCTTCTACAGCAATGGAGGTGTTCACCCCACTCTCGCCAGGTTCAGCACTGGCCAGTGGCTGAGTGAAATCTTCAAAAAGCATGTCCTTTCTTTGGTTAACATCCACCCCATAACTCTCATCTAAAGAGAATGGTTCAGCAGAAGGAGCTTCTGTCTGCTGTCCCAAAGACTGCATTGAAGGAGTATTGAGCACAAACTCCATAATATCAGAAGGCAGGATGTTACCACAGTCATCACTGTTGTTGTTATCAGAGTCAGACTTGAGGAGATCCGTGGTGAGTGCCAACTGAGTTTCAAGGGGGTCTTGTCCTTGTGTTTTCACACTCCCTAATGGATGACAGTTATCCTTCTGATTTTTACGACTTTCGCGACTGTTACCACTTGTGTTATTTTCTGCCTCCTTCCCTGAGTCAATGTTTGATTTCTCTGTCCTGCTTTCTCTACCCTTCCTTTTTGTTGAACTTTTGTGTGTGGACGAAGTAGTAGCTGTAGTTGTGCTGCTAGTGCTTATACTAACGTCACTCTCAGAACCATCGTCCACACCATCCAGCTGGCCAATTTGTTGCAGCTCCAAATTCTTGGTAGCTGTTGATACCTCATCACTGTCGTCTTCATGTTCCTTTGCCTGGTCCCTCAAGAACCTGTGGATCTGCGACCCTCTTCCCAAACACTGATCAATACCTGCAATAGACGGAAGACCAGAGTTGGGGTTGATTATGGTGCGTGTGAAGTTGTAGTAATACGTGTCCTTATTTGAACCAATTCCTCCTTCTTCATCTTCTCCACTGTCCGCAGAAGATGATGTGCTCATATCATCTGCCCCATCGACTTGTCCTTCAGCTGATCGCTTGCTGCTCCCAGTCCGCTTCTTCATGGAGATTTCACCACTTCTGTAGAAGGGTATGTCTTCCTCACCATATGATCGGACACCGTAGAAAGGGGTTAGCCCAAAGAACATGTTCGATCGAGCACGAGCACTCCGCCTTGGGTATCTGCGTTTTGCTGACCCCGCCGAACCATCACTATCCTCCTCGTGGTGCTTATCGATGCTGCCTTCGTCCTCTAAATTATTGTCCTCCCCATCATCAGCACACTGGTGGTCCATTAGGTGCTCCTCAGGATCATCTGGGTGGATATGGCTGTCTGATTCTGAGCTTTCAGAACTTGCAGATGGGGAGAAAACCATTGCTCGGGAGGACCTTCTTTGGGGGCCCTGGTTGCTAGGGGTAACAGAAGTGTACGTGTTTGTGTTAGGAGATATGCTGACAGCTTTGGTACCATTAGGATCCATTTTCTGAGACAATAGAGGCAGCCTCTCAGTTTGTTTCTTCACCACTGGAGTAACTTCCTTGCTTGATTTAGGGTGTACCTGTGGTGGCCTATTACCTCTCTCGCCCCCTGCTTTCGGCTGAATAGCATCCATGGTTGAACTATGCTTCTTCTCGAGGCTAAATCTCTCTTTGGACTTTAATGGCTTCTCCACTTCCTTCTGATCAAATTTATTAACTTCCACTGTGCCAGATCCTGTGTTGCTGCTCAGTGCTGTGTCTTTATTGCTACTATTATGAGGAGGTGGACCCTGACCTTGTGTTTTAACATTACTGCTTTTAGAGTTGCTGTTGAGAACTGGGTTTCGGTTCTGAGGAGTCTCTTTTCTTTCTTTTGAAACATCCCTGCTCATATTCATTTTGACTTTGGAGTGTTTTTCTTTGGTGCTAGAGGTTCCATGACTAGCAGTGATGGCAGCACTTGCCTGGAAGCTACGCTTTATTTCTTCCTCTCCCACCTTGGCACCAGATGACCAGAGAGGCTTCATTGCCGCTGCCGCAGCTGGGCCAGAAGTATAGTCATGAGACTTTCTATTCCCACTTTTGCTGTAAACCGGCTGCAGAGACCCAGTCTTTCCTGAGTCTTTTGATGCAGCCATTGATGTCACATTTCCTTCCTTGATTGGATTAGCTTTGTCTTTTGGAAGGGTGGCGAGTGGATGACTGGACATAAAAGTGGCTCCGGCTGGAAGGTCAGTATCTTTTGCGGTTTGTTTCCCTTTCTCGGTTTTTAAACTGCCACTTCCTCTCTGATGTCCTGTCAAAACTGCAGTTCCAAGAGGTGGTGACACTTGACTTATGCTGGCTGGTTGAGATGACTTCAAACTCTCACCATCAGACTGCTTTTTGGATGCTTCTCTATTACCATCTATTCTTTCGGTGAAACCAAAACCGGGTCGACGCTGTGCTCCACTGTTTACTGAATTTGCCTCTCGATAGTGAGATCTTTCTCCAGATGGTGCTCTTTCTTTCCCTATGTCCCTGGTTAAAGGTTCCTTAGAGGTTGAGGACAGGCAAGGGGCAGATGAATTGCCTGTCTGACTGGATACTGTGCCTCCCTGTGGAGACGAGGAAAGCTTTTGCCTAGGTTGTTGAGTGAAGATGGAGGAAGTGCTGTGTCGACGAGATCCAATGCTTCGAAGACTGGAGTTCAGCAGAGGGTCTCCCACAGTCACAATCTCATGGGCTGAACTACCAAAACCATCTAAAGGGGGGAAAATACATTGAACAACATTAAAAACAAAAACAAAAAAAAATTATCTCAAAGAAAACAAAGCAATATAAATACTATATATAACTCCTACCTGGGGAGGGAAGTGGTCTGGTCGAGGGAGAACGATGACATGGTGGGTAGCTGGGGTGTCTGTTCCTAAAATAAACCCTTTGTTTTGGTGTGGAAGGCACATTCGATGGTTTTATGGAATCTGTGGGTCCAGGCAAAGCAGAGTCCAGTTCAGCTGAAATATTTTATAATGATTGATCAGTTTTTAAAAGGTTAGCAAAATGTCTCAATGAGGACCAAAATACATCTAAATCTACTTACCTGAAACAGGTGGAGGACTATGAGCAACTGTGTGGTTTTCCTCTTGAGCTACTGTGTCGTTATTGATAGTTTCTGTCATAGTGGGGCGGCACACTAAAATTCTACATTTATAAACACATCGCTTACGGGCATCTAGAGTGCTCCAGTAGACCCTTGAGCATCTGTGTAAAAAAAAAAAAAAACAAGCGGTCATTTCATTTTATATCTAGTTATGTTTACTGAAAGACAAAACTGTAATTTCAAAGACTTACTGGTATCCCACAGGAAACAGCTTCCTCTCACAATCTGACAGTTCAGTTAACATACCAAGACAGTCAATGGTCATAGACCCTGAACCAAAAAAAAAAAAATTACATTTAATTTTGATATAGAGTGTGTTGTTTATTACTTGTCAATGGCAAGCACCCTGCAAAGACATACATACCTATCATCATGTGGATATTATCTGGTTCAAGTCCATTAACAAACTTTCTTCTCAGACTGATTCCCTCAAAGTCCACAAGGACCCTACGAGTCACTTCAAAGCCCGACTCTGGCACCACCTTTAAAAAAGGTTTATTATTAATAATAAATTCAACAATTCACAACAAAATATACAAAAACATAACTTGCTTACCGATGCATGCATCATTCCTTACCTCGCCCTTTATAAGATCTCTGTGATGCTGACAATAAACCTTCTTGTCCTCTAAAAAGGCACACTGCTGCTGACGTGCACACATGAAATGGTAGTTGTTGGTACAGGAGGTCAGACAACAGCTCACCGTGGCTCCGGGTTTGTGACAATGCTCACATTGCTGAAAAAGCAAAGCATAATGCAATTTATTTTGGGTGGGGAATGACTTGTTGCCTATAGTCTTATTAGTAGGCTTATTCGGCAACTGTAACTCAATCTAAGCCAGGTGTCGTGTTTGTTCATTGTGTACCAGCTGTTTGCCTCGGCCGACTGCCATATGGACATTTTTGAGAGCACCGTCAACATCCTCAAACACCTCTGCTGACCACAGTGCACAGTTCACATGGGCCCACTCATTCTGGCCAATATAAAGCAGTCTACCACAGTCCTAGAAAACAGATTACCCAACAATGTCTTACAAATCAAACATGACTGAAATAGAGAATAATTATAAATCCATATCTGTACATGCTAATGCATTCTTTTTGTTTGATTACTCACATTTGTGTTCTCATCTCCATAATTCAGACAAAGCGAACACTGTCTGTTGTCACCAACACCAGGAGGGGGAATCACAGGGCTGTCTTCAGGGCTATGTCTGAAGATAAAAAGAAATATTCCTGTGTAACTTATCTACATACACTTTAACTCTGTTTGTAAAGAAAAATTATCAGAATGCAAAAGAATATAGTTATTTAACTCCTAACACAATGTACCATACCAGTAGTTCCTTTACAGGTTAGTTTTTATAGGGTTTTAAAGCAACTTTCTCACCATGGATAAGCAAGGGTGGTGGAGGAGGTGGTGTGGGGGCCATTGGGGAGTTGGGTTCTCCAGGGGCTTTAGGATGGGGAGCTGGGATGATCTTTTTCATGAGCACAGGCTGCTCAGCCCTGGCTATCTCCTCCCTCTCCTGCCACTGGGCATAGTTGTGATCCAAAGAAGGGGGTAGCACAGCATTGGGAAGCAGTCCACTACTGCAAAGATACACTGTCTTGTTAGTCATGTCTTTGTTACACAACAATGTTTAATTACCTAACATATGGACAAATGTATGCTTATACAGTACCATTTTAAAGTTTTCAATGTCACATAACCATTCAGATATTTTAATACATTGAATTGGTGCTCAACGGTAGTGAGGAGGAAAATATGCATTAGAAAAAAAGTGCCAATGGCCAAATCGCAGTACAAAAAAGAATGACTAAAAGCTGATAGCATAATTGAAAATGTAAACAATATAAACATTGTTCTCTTTAAAGACCCTGTATTCAAGATCAGGCATGCATACACAGACAGACACACACACACACACAAAAAACTTTGCACTGCTCTTAATAATTCATGGTAACAAATGAAGTATACAAACAAGCAAACCAAATGCCAACCACAAGACTTGTCAAAGCACCCATGTGAAATGTGACACTGCCTGTCGACCTCAAACAATGGAACTAGACTATACAGGGTGCATTCCCTATGGAAAGGTGATATTTCTGCTCTAGAGGAGAGCAAAGAATAGACAGACACTCAACGGTGAGTTTGTTCTCGATGCTCATACACTAGCTTAACTGGTCCCACTATTCACAATCAAACTAAACATAGCTTGTTCCTGAATTTAGTTCTGAAATTTGTTTCTGACCAAAGAATGTAAATAGCATGATTCAAAGTCCAAATTAAAACAAACAAATAAATTGAAACAAATCATTCGATTCACGGGAAGGACTCACTTAGAAGAGACTTTGCACGTCTCCCAGAATTTGGACTCCTTCACCTTGTACCATGGAAAAATCCGCTCCATTTGCTGTAACAAATAACAGTGACAGTGCCATTAGAAACAATAATTTAGGACTGCAAGATGTTCCATTGTCAGAATTGTGTGTCGTCCAGCTTTTCCTCACCCTGATAAAAAAGGACTTAAGCATGCTGTTGGCTTTTCTGCTCTCTAGCTGACCTCCGTCTGAATTGAAGGCTGTCTGGATGATTTTCACAATGTCATCACTGAACTCCAACTGAAAGAGAGGAGCAGAAAATGACACCTGGCTCTCATGTATTTGACCGGCATATGAACCCTGCTGCATTAGAAGCTCAAAAGGCAGCAGGTAATCTTTCAAAGAAGAATAGAAACATAAAAGCTACCATTTTTGCTTTAAACTGTTTCAAAGAAGGACATATTTAAAAACTCTTACCACTGTTTTATAGCGTCCAGAATCCATTTTCTTCTCCACAGACTCCAAATCGAGCGGCGAATCAATTGGTGGAGAGACCTCCGTCAGCACAGGGGGGTCAGGGCCCTCTGGGGAACGGCGTGAGGGAAGGCTCTCTTCTGTCTCTGGGTTCAACTCAGGTGGCTTCATAACCGCCTGAGACAAAGAAGATAGTGCCATTACTTTGGTGTTGAAAATATAGCTGGTGAAAACTTCCAGGACTTGAGATGGCAATTCACCTGTCTGTAGCGAAGCAAGTGTGTGGATGTGCGGGAGTTGAGCAGGGAAGTGAGAACTTGCCGCATGGACTTCTGAATTTCTTTCTCTAAGACGGCCCGCCACTCAGCAGGATTAGGCTCAGTGCAGTTTGTGCAGGTGTAGACCACACTCTCAGGCAGGTTAGACAAGAGCTCATACATATCATCTAAATATGTAAAGGGAAAGATTGCTTAAATAGAGTTGCATTACAGAAGCATCCAAAATCTAGAATGCTACCTTATCTTTAATAACCATAGCCATGTTAGAACTGACCAGATGCAAACACTACCATTCAAAATTTTGTGGTCGGTAAGACTGTTGAATTTTTTTGAAAGAAGTCTCCATAAGGCTGCATGTATTTGACCAAAACTACACTAAACAGTAATATTGTGAGAAATTATCAATTTCAAATAGCTGTAAATAGTCCTATATTCTAAAATGTAACTTATTCCTGTGATGTTAAAGCTGAATTTTCAGCATCATTGATTCAGACTTCCGTGTCACAAAATTTTAATATGTTGATTTGGTGGTCAAGAAGCATTTCTTATTATAAATGTTGAAAACAGTTGCTTAATATTTTTGTGAAAACAGTGAAACTTTATTTCAGGACTCTTTGATGAATAGACAGTTTAAAAGAACAGCATTTATTTGAAATTAAAATGTTTTGTAACATTATAAATGTCTTTATTCTAACTTTTGATTAATTTAATTGATTAAACGTTTGTACAGTAGTAATTGTAAATTTTGTAATTTGTAATTTAAATCAACCAACTTTTATTAGTTAAAAGGTCATGGTGCCCTGTAATGCCTCAAGACATAAGAGATGTGGAGAAAAACAGTTAATTCACCGGTTAAACTTTCACAGTTGGCATGGACCCAGCAATCACACTTTCTGCACTTCATCATTTTGCTATCACAGTCATCGTCATCATAGCACTTATTACAGAGTGGGCAGAAGTTGCCTGGAAGAAAAACATGGATTACATAGTTTAGTGATAGTTTAGAAACATACAATAAACATCCAGGATGTAGAGCACTGACCTTTAGCTAAGAGTTTGGCACAGTCATGACACAAAGAGAAATCATGTGACCACTGGGCATCCCAGGCCTTCCCTGGTTTGGTGGCTCCACAACTCTTACAGCACACACACTTGGTGCAAATCTGTGGCAGAAGGAAAAATAATTATGGGGGAATGTAGCAAAAATACAGCAGATGTTACAGACATCTAGGATTGAGAGTGTCTAAGTACCCAGACTCTTTTCTTCTTGGTGGGTCTGGTAGGGTGGTTGGGTCCCAGGCACTCAGGGTGATAGCTGTTTCGGCACTTGTCACACTCCAGTAGCTGCTATATGATGGAAAGGATAAAAATTTTAATTTTAATTCTGGTATTGAGCGTTTGTCATTTTTGAAGGTTTTGGGAGTGGCTAGGGGCTTTTAGAGAGAAAAAAAACTTGGAAGTTGCTTAGTCGGTTATTAAATGTACCAAAAGGAAATGATAATTCCAGAGAGCTGACAAGTATTTGCCTTTCATAAGGAGGTATTTTTCATTAGAACATACCATTGTTGATCCAAGCGGACTCATGCTTTGAATATTAAACTTTTCCATTTATCTTTAACCATTACATCAGAATGTGCTACAGAAAGTGCCTCCCTCTGTTCCAATGATGTCTTCCTTTAAAAATCACTTCTATTGGAAACACTTTACTATTTAATCAAAAATACAGATAAGGTGTGCACATCCCACCTTAATTCGGCTCAGGTGCAGGACAACAAAATAACAATAATAGAAAAAAAGAAGCATGATGTCCGCATATTGAAAATAACAGCATTGTGCCTGATGAAGACCTGACGGTCGAAATGTTGCATTATCAATAGTGAGTTTGGAGTGGTTAGTTCATAAAGAGATCGTAAAACTAATCCATATGAATTGAGTGGTTTAGTCCAAATTTTCTGAAGAGAATCGATCGCTTTATATGATGAACATTTAATTTAGGCTTGATTGATCAGCGAACATAAACAGAAGCTCAACCACACCCGCTTGACATGCGAGAACAAACCTCTTGCGGAAGCTCAAACGTGCTGCGAAACACTTAAGAATGAACCTTTACCCAAACTGATGTGTGAGTTGATGAATGTTTATATGTGAATATAAGCCTAAATTAAATCTGTTTATCATATAAAGTGATTATGTCTCTTCAGAAAATTTGGACTAAACAACTCAATTCTTACGGATCAGTTTTACAATCTCTATGAACGTTTTGAGGCATCAAAGTGGTAGTTGTGTAGCAGTCTATGGAGGGACAGAAAGCTCTCAGATTTCATCAAAAAGATCTTCATATGCGTTACGAAGATGAATGAAAGTTGGAACAACATGAAGAAGAGTAATTAATGACAGAATTTTCCTTTTTGGGTGAACTATCCCTTTAAAACATGAAAATACCTGCAATTGAGTTACTTGCATAGTAATTATTCTATTGGTTTCCCTTATTTACATTTTCCCCCCATTTTTTTCTGAGCATTTCTGCAGAGATTTCTGGAATCTATATCATGACAGAAATGTAACAGAATAGAAAGTCTTACTTTTGTTTTCTGATAATTCCTGCCACAGACATGGCAAAAGCGGCATCGACGACAACACCAGTTCTCCCACTGTTCCTCATGGGGGCGTTCTGTCTCCCCCAAGCAGAAGAGGTGGAAGGGTTCACAGCACACCTGGCAGAAAACAAACTGAAGACGACAAACCATAAGAACACATCTCAATTTTTTCCCCTTCAATTCATAAGACAAGAATTACAAACAAAAGACAGCCCACCTCTACATTACCACTGCTGGCACAAAGAAAGCACACCACCGGTGGGGTGATTGGCACAGAGGTGAGAATGCTGAGCCCACCCATTTCCCACACATTCTCAATGTCATAGTCCTCCTTGAAATCTACTCTGATTCGATGCACTCCATCGCAGGGCGCTTTCTGCTTGGCGGTGCCCCCAGTCGAAGGAGTGCTCTGGGAGTTTAAAGTACTGTTGTCAGGTTTGTGTATCTGTTTCTCCTGTAAACAATCACATTTACATTACATTGGTGCATATGCAAGACGCTTTTACTCAAAGTGACTTACAGTGTATTCAAGGTACATTTTGTCAGTATGTGCATTCCATGGGAATTGAGCCTGTGACCTTGGCATCATTTGTGCTATGAGCCTCAGAAATATCAACATTAAAAAGAATATCAACCAATATTCATAGGTGAAGAGGCAAGAGACAATGGAAACCGTTTATGGCATAATAAAATAATACAAAGCTGCCTGCAAGATCTGCTTACCTTTTCTTTTGGTTTAGGCTTGAGTGGTTGAACACATCGAGAGGTCTGCTTCTTTAGCTTTGCTTCGGATGCTAAAAGATGACATGACCATAAAACAAAAAAATTAAGGCTATGTTTTAGTCAGAGTGTCCAATCCTGCTCATGGAGGGACATCTTCCTGCAAAATTTAGCTACAACAGACCTGTCTGGAAATTTCTGGTGATCCTAAAGACCTCAGGTGTTTAATTATTGCTGGAGCTAAACTCGGCTAGAAGACTGCCCTCCAGGAACAGGATTGGACACCCCTGTGTTAAGTTAGCAACAGTAAATCTCCTCATCTATTTACCTGTGTCTGCTGCAGAGCTGGGTTGACTTTGTTGCTGAGATTTCTTCTTGGGTTCAGAGGGCTGGGACTTTGCAAGACCTTCCTTTTTTGCTGGCATTTGGCTTTGCTGCTGCAAGGACTGCTGGGACTGTGCTGGTGGGGAAGATGGGTCAGCGTGCAGGGAGGTGGGTGAAGAACTGGGCTGCTGCTTCCGTTCCTTTCTAAAGGCTGAGCTCAAAGGGGTCTGAGAATGCTTGGGGTCATCAGAAGCACTAGAGAGCAGAAGGTCCTTTGGGGAGGAAGCTGGTGAAGATGGTGTTGAAGACTGTGTCTGCTTTTGTTTGTCCTCTCCCTGTGCAGGTGGTGGAGTTTCACTCTTCTTACGGGGAGGGTCATCCTTTGGAGGAACGGCTGGCTTGGGGCTTGATTCAGAACACTGGGATTTGTGATGGGAATCCTTTTTTTCAGTCAATTTATTCCTCCTCTTGTCCTTTTTACCTGAAGTTAATGCAAACGGACAATTAATTGAAATATAAGAGCATCTCTGGCTTATAATAAGGTATTCTCAGAAAACTGACCTTTTGCCTGCTTCTGAAGAAACTTTGACGGCATCCACTGCAAGTTCTGACACTTCCGTACTCTGTGATGACACAAGCACAAAGGTTTAAGGGCAATTTTAATGAGCAAAGGTTCTGAAACCCCCAATTTATTATATTTATAACAACATTTCACACTTACTTGCAACACTGCTTTTTAATATTGCGCCCCCCAAATTTGGGCTTATCCAAGCAGTTGGTGCAGACCCCACAGTCATTTGGGACTTGGCAGCCTGGACACTGCCCGCAGCGTCGAGAGCGCCGGCCCTTCCTGGGTGGGGCCTCATGGACCGTTTTCTGCCTTGTTACTGGCTTAATAGGAGGTGTGGGTGGCTCCGCCTCCTCTGATCCCGCCACTGATGATTTGTCTATTTAAGTATACAATTTAAGATTTAAAAACAATGCCACTTTTTTTTTAACAAAATCAAACAAGTTCTAAGATTTTTCTCACCATCATTTCCCATGGAAGACAAGATCTTTTCTCTCTCCTCCCATGGCAAGGCACTAAGGGTAGGCATATCATCTGGGAACACAGCACGATTGCGACCCAGAGCTACAGCTGCACGACGACACACATGCTTAATGCGTGGACCACGGACTGACGTCTCAGAGGAGTCACTTTCTTGACCCTGCACAGGACAAACAAATGGAAATGGCCTTCAATAACTTAGGAACATTTTCCAAAGAAAAGGGGACAACAAAAGACAGGACATACCGGTAATTTAGGTTGATCACCAGGTTGTACCCCTCTCTTCTCTAACTTATTGAGCTGAGCTTTAGCTTTTTTCAGCAGTCCTGCAACGCGCCTGTCTGTGACTGGCTGTTTCTCAGCACGAGCTAACACAGAGCCCAGTGATGTGGTTGTAGGGGGTTTTCCCATCTGCCCCGCTTGGGTAAGAGCACTCAATTTCTCCTTGATCTTCTCCCTCTCTACCCCCTCCGCTTCAGTACTCTTCTCTGAAGGTCTGCCTTTTTTGGCCAGACGACCCTTAGATGACAAGGCCCCAACAGGTTGAACTGCTGCTGAGTCGCTTGGGGAGGCCTCTGCACCAGAGTCAACTGTGACTGACTTCTTTCGACCAGGTGTCCTTTTTTGTGTGAGAGATTCTTCAATGTCCCTGGCCTCCACCGCAAAGAGGCTGGATGTAGAATTGGGGGAAGCCTCTGACGGAAAGCTTTTCCCTCTTTTATCCCAATCTTTCCTTCCATCTCTTTTATTTTCCTTTTCACGATCTCTACTCTTCTCCGTCTCCCTGTCCTTCTCCTTTGTACCTGTGTCTCTAGTAGCAGAAACACTCCGTTCCCTTCCAGCTTTTCCAGTACCCCCACCTGATCCTTGAGGACTGGGGGTAAAAAGAGGGAAGAGCTGTGAAGATGAAGCAGAACTCCCACTCACACCAAGACCTCCTGCTGCTCGCCGCCCATCTGAAACTCCATGGCTTGTAAGACCAATGGAGCCTGAGGGGAAGCCGCTGAAAGAAGCTTGATTTAAGGCACTGGGAGCAAGTGCACTGACTGCAACTCCAGGCAATGGGCTGGAATTTCCAGTCACGCTTATGGGAACAGAACTGCTAATCATGGATTGTTCAGAGGCCTTCCCTGTTTGAACTCCTGACTGACTGCTCCTGGTAGTCATAGAGTGTGAAGGTGACCTGGGTTGTCCACGTGAGAACCTAGACCCCTTTCTCTTTTTGTTTGATGTTGGTGAGACCTGAAGGGGAGACAGAGAACCAGGGCTGCTCCCTGAGGAAGATGGGAGGGTGACAGACTCAAATATACGGGAATGAGCTGGACTTGGAGTGAAGAAAGGGGGACGTAGTAGGGGGCTGCGCTTTTGGAGTGGCGTTTCAATCCGTGATGAGGGATGCTGGTGGTGATTGTGGTGAGGATGATGATGCAGGGGGGAGAAAAGTCTGGCACCTGTACCAGATGCACCACCAGGTGCTGGGAATCCTCCTGGTGCAACGCCACCTCCACCAGGCCCTGGTGGCATGAGACCCACATCTTCAGCAGTCAGTGGAGGAGGACGAAAGTTGTCGAAAGTGGGTTTGCGGATAAGGCCCTCTTTTGCATACTTAGCAGAGGAGAAGTACTTATTTTCTGCACATGACAAAGACGTCCAGCGGAAAGTGGGCTCTCGTAGTATGGAGCGACGTTTGTCATGAGAGCTGGAAAGTATTGGAGGGGTGGGCAGAAAAGGGGCAATGGAATGTGACATCATCCATGGAGAGTGGGAGTGATGCTCAGATGCATTGGATGAAGCTGCCTGGGGAGGTTGAGAAGGGCTGAGAAGAGGAGGCGGTGGTGGGGAAGAGGACAACGATGCAGTGGAAGAGGCTTGCTGAGATCCAGCTTGTGAAACCCCTGTGGCTGGGCTGATGATGACCTGTTTCCTTCCACCAATCAGGCTGCCCCGACCACGTGCCACTAAAGCACCCCTCCTATGACTCTGAGCTTTGCGACCCCGTCTGTTGTGCTCCATCAATACTACATGTTCTGGCTCCGGCTCTGATGGTGGTGAGGGTGGGTGTGAGGTGTGGTGCATGCTGGCCTCCGTCTCTCCCTGTGAGGCAGGGGAATGATCGCCCTCTTCCGAAAGGGCCTGGGTGCCCTCAGAGGCCTGGGAATCACAGGAGGAGTCATCAAGACTAGGACTGCTGGATCGAGATGACTCGCCAGAAGAGAGCTGAGAGGAATGCTGTGAAACAGCGCTGGAGCCACAGGATGCAGCACTGCTACTGAAGCGCCCGTTGCTAGTGCTATTGTTGCAGCTGCTGTTAAGGAGACTAGCTGCAATGGCAGTGGCACTGCCAGTTGGGACAGGAGGTGGGGGAGGAGGGAGAGAGTCAACAGCAGGCCCTGCCCCGGGTGTGGCAGTGGTTCCACTTGTGACGGGAGCTGTGGAAACAAGAGCTGGGGAGGATGATGCTATGGGTTGAGGAGCTGGGGCAGAAGCTGCTGTGTCCAATCTAGCAATTTTCATGTGTGTTGGTGGAGTACTGAAACTGCCCTCATCCTCGATAAACCGCTTTGGAGTCTTGATGATGCGCAAGGACACAGTGCTCACAACAGGCATGATAAACTGCCTGATGTTTGTTAGCTGCGTTCGCCTCCTGTGCTTCCCACCCTCAGGATTGGCAGTTCCCTGGGTGCCAATAGCTTCTTTTGCCAATAGTTTCTTCTTCTGGGCCCCCTTCTTTGCCCGCTGCAGTAGCTGCTTTGCAATAGTGGCATCAGTGCGTTTGGAGGGAGGAACGACCCGCACAGGTTTGATATGGCGAGGGCTCTGACGTAACCCTAACGGCCTCCCGGGTTTAGTTGGGGTCACTGGGTTGACTGTTGTAGAAGAGTCTTGGGGATCTGGGCTAGTGCATTCATCAGCAGGATGAGAAGCCCTGAGCTTAAGATCATGTGGAGTGCAGGCACCCAAGTCTTGTTCCCGACGAACCCTGAAGGCCTTATGTTTAGCAGTCCCAGATGCTGTGGTGGACATCTCCTGGACCGAGGAGGCGTTAGCAGCCTGAGCAGCAGCGGCAGCAGCTTCAGCTTTGAGGCGCTCGGCAGAAGGCGGCCTGCCCCGCTTCCGTCTTTGCACACCAGGAACTGGGACACTCTTCTTCACAATGGCCTTCAGCTTAGACTTCAAGGGGCTCAGTTTGACATCCCGCAGTCTTTTCAGTTTGGTCACCTTGGACTCTCGGCTGATTTTGTGAAGCTTAGCCTCAGATCCCTGATGATGCCCAGACCCAAGCAGAGTTTGCCTTTTTTCCTTGTCTTCGTCCTCCACACCGTCCTTGCAATGTGGAGGACTGGAGCTGCACTCCAACGCTGCGTCATTACCATCTTTAGGCAGTGCATGGCCACTCTGTTGCCAGCTCCTCTGGCTGGCAGAAGCAGGAGGGCGGCCTCTTTTTTTTTCTCCAGTGCCAGGAGGCCTCCCTGGTGGTCGTTTTACTTTCTCTGTAGGAGCTGTGGCGACCGGCAAAGAAGCTGTCTCAATACCAGTGCCAAACCTCTGTGCAGCCAGTGCCCTAGGAGGACGTCCTCTGGGCTTCTTTTCCGGTGTGACAGGACCTGACAGAAAGAGAAACACGCCATTAACAAGCACTACATTTATTCATGCTTAAATGCATCCCAATTACAATTGAGCAAAATATAAATCACGATGCATTTGGAAATATCTCAATCAATCCATGAATCGAGTTTAATTGATTTATTCTCCCAGCCCTATTATGAATGGCCGTGAGCAATTTACTTTTGCTTTCGAATTAGCAGCAACTCAGGGGTGGCATTTGCTTGAATGGTGGGTTCATGATTAGTCTTAATGAAAAACACAACAACAAAACAGTATAATGACAAGGTTGCTTATATTAATCATAGAACTTTTATTAACAAAAATAAGCACTGCATACACCATGCTATAGGCCTAATATAAAATAACAAATAACTTAAAGTTTAAACAAAAAACACTGTGGAACCAAATAAATAAGAAATGAATATGAACTCGGTTATATTAAACGTAGAACATTTATTAACAAAACAAATGACAGTTTGGAGAAACCGCATACACTATGCTGATCTGTGCTGCGACTGTCGTTAGGCTCACGGTGAATTGAGCAAATGTGTTCAGTTTTTAACTTTAGTGTCTGTTCTCCAACTGAACTAAATGATTTTTATTACTAAAACGACAGTGGGGGGCAGTGCCATGGTGGGCAAGTGATGTAATCGCTGTGTGGCTGAACCAAGGTTATTATAGTTTTGCTTTTTTAAATTAGTTTTTATATTAATATCGTTTTCAATTTTGCTTTAAATTTAAGTTTAGTTTTAGTTAGTTTCATGAATGGTTTTGTTAGTTTTAGTTTAGTTTTTATTTTGCAAACACATTTCTATTTAGTTTTTATTTTATTTAGTTTCAGTTATAGTTTTAGTAATTATAGTTTAGCAGCTAACAGAACACTTCCAGTGTCGACCAAAAAAAGCAAAGCAAGACATTTATTTTCAGCAAAATGTAATGTTTGCACAGCTTACAGTTAACTCTTGATAAAAATAAGGGTTTGAGATGCAAAACAGAACCAAACAAATGCACCTTAAATTTACATAATACATGATGAACATGCATATGAACAAACATACATATTAAAGATTGAAACTTTTTGAGTTTGAGTGTATGTGTTGAATATTAATTTAGCAAAAACAGACTAATACAATCTTAAAGGTTTCAAATGTGCATGAGAACTACTAGCACCCTCGTTGACTTTATCATTACCGATGGTAGTCTTCCTTTCCGAATCTTTCGCCATTGTATTCTTCACGATGGTTGGTTTGCAAATGTACTTTAAGGTTTGTGGGATTTTTTACCTTAATTTCAACACCACAAAGTGTATTATTCAGCGTGACAATGCATTTGCTTTTTCCTGTTTCGGAATTAAATTCGAAATAGTCCCAAACAGGGCTCTGTCGTTTCCTACCCCCTGCCATCATTCATGTCTGTCGTATTTATCAGTTAACTGATGTTGCTATCAGCCTCAGCTAACCTCACATGCATAAAGCGCCACCTACAGGTAAATGTATTATACAGCCTAATTGGTTTTAAACTAAACCACATCAGATTTTCCACCACGGGATGAGAACTTATTAATTACTAAAACGAATACTTATTTTTGATCATTATTATTTTATTTCAGTTAGTTTTTCAATAACTTTTGCTAGTTTCGTTTAGTTTTAGTTTTTCATTTATTATGAATTTTACATTTTATTTCAGTTAACGAAAATGTTTTTTAACTGATAGTTTTAGTCTTAGTTTCAGTTTTCGTTTACGAAATTAACCTTGGGCTGAACACCATGTAACACAGACTATTGCAGCAAGCCCAGTCCCAATTAAAGTTTTTCAATCAAAATTATTTTACAACACACTTGGAGAAAGAATACACAATTAAGAGATGTAAGTGATACTTTACCTATTAACGTCCTTCCTGGGCTGTGTATTCTTCTGTTGTCACTGACTGTGGTAAAGCCTCCAAATTCCTCCTAAAAAGAAAAACAGGCGAGACTCAGGTTGGTTCGGGGGTGTCAGTTTATGTGATTTAACCCAAAGAGATTTTGTTTTTTCTAAATTTGTGTTCACAAAACCAAAGTGGCTATTGTCTAAAGAGTCATTCAGTTGCTACATTCCCATCACATGACTGAGAAAATGCTGAGGCCAAGAGATCACTCATTAAAGGGTTAGTTCACCCCAAAATGAAAATTCTGTCATTGATTACTCACCCTCATGACGTTCAAAACCTGCAAGTCTTTCGTTCATCTTGGGAACACAATTGAAGATCTTTTTGATGAAATCTGACAGCATCCTGTGCTTCCATAGACTGCCTTTGCAACTTGATCTTTGACGCTTCAAAAAAAGTCTTTGCTACCTTTCTGGGCCTTGAAAAGAGAAATGACGTTGCCCCCTACGTGTGGTTCAGATAAGTCTTGGATTTCATCAAAAATAGCTTTGTGTTCGGAAGATGAACAAAGGTCTTACAGGTTTGGAATGACATGTGGGTGAGTACAGTACTTAATGACAGAAATTTTATTTTTGGGTGAACTAACCCTTTAACATGACCCTCATAATAAAACTGCAATAATGCATTAAATGACCCTGTCATCACTAAAAGATCAAGTTCAGTAACTCTAATGAATTAAGAGACTGAATCATCTGAATCCAGTGCAAACAGTTTTCGTGAGATTTGGTTGTAACCTAAATGAAAATCAATTTTCAGCCTGGCATCTACTTGCCGGACTGTCCAAAAGAACAGACTTTTAATCGCTCAAAAGTAGGCAAACCAACGTCTGTGTTCTTCCGACAATTTGAGGAAGTAAACACATCTGTGATAGGGCTGGGACAATAAATCGATGCATTGCTTGATTCTGAGATTTTCCGAATGCGTCGCGATTCTCTCTCAAATCGATTCTGAGATTAGTTTTTAACAGCAGATTCCAATCAGGTATCCTTAGGAGATGCTGTCGCTAGGCTGTATGACATCAATGCTGATCTCACTGTTAGGACATCTGTTGCAATGACTGTATCGCCTGACAACTGCTCCACCTCTGTCAATCAAACAGGCTAAGCTTTGCAGACGTCCTATGATAGGATTTTATAAAGCTTCAGGCTTTTATGATAGCCCTGTGCTTATCTCACACCTGACATGAGGGATACAGGGAGGAATGCTGATTACATGGCCCATTTGGGCTCTTGCCTTCCTGATCTAATTCTGTCACAACATTTTAGGTAAGCCATAATTCCAATTCCATTTTCGAGTCAACTTAAACGCTCCATATCCCTTTAAGTCAGCCACATTTCCCACATTTATCAGATTTTTCAACAGGCTTACAGTGCAGATGATTACTGTAATTACTGTCTGCTCTGCAGCTGGGCACACTGTGTTTATGTTGTGATAAAAATGTCTCAGTCATTGAAGTGTCCTTGGTGTGAATTAAGTTGTACTCACAAGGACACACACTGAGAGAAAACGTACTCAATTGTCTGTATGTGTAGAGGCGAGTTCCACGGAGCATTTAAAAGGATTTTTTTGGCCTAACTGAAACTGGGAGCACATCAAAAGGAATTCCCTGTAACTGTGACTTCTGAAATAGAGACAAAAAGTGACATTTTTAAAATCAAATAATCAAGTAGTCAACCAGACAGTCCTGTATTTGACAAAGGAATTTAAATCAGGTCCGCTTTTGCATTCAAAAACAGCTATATAGAGAGGAATTCAATGGGAAAGAGCAGTGTTTACTAGACACATTTTAAACATGCTGTTTCAACACTCATAGCATAACGCTCATATAAAAATGTGGCAATGGCGAAAAGACATCTATCTGCATGTGTATGGCTGTAGCACTGGTGGTCTTAAGGGGATGAATTTACAAACACAAAAGAGAAAAAACATTTATAAACTAAATTTATAAATGTATTTCAACCAATCAGAAAAGAGTAAGCAAGTGATTTTAATACCCCAATGCTGACAAGCCAACGGCAATTGCAATTGTGCTGTTTTTTTTCTTCTTTTTTTCATGAAGCTATGCCCTTACATTTCATACATGTGTATGGAACGCTAAATTAGTTAATGATGATAACAAGAGTGAAGAATGTAATTTTTTCCACCAACTGGAAAAAAAGCACTGGACAATCCATTTAATCAATGCCACTGATCACTATGGAGTAAAGCATCAGCTTAGTGTTACCCCAGCGATGCATTGCTCGTCGGCTCAGTCTTATAAAGTGCTGCCCCAAGTTAAAATAATTTCAACACCTTGTTTCAATAATGAATGAATCAGCATTTTTGAACATATTAGGTGAATGAAAGGTTTAATGACTCACTTAAAGAGAGTTCCTTGCCGCCACCTACTGGTGTAAATGTAACCTGCATCGACTGACAGCCAGTCTACAATGTGCAAAAACAAGTCACAGTGCTAATACTGGTGAAATAGCAGCAGTCTTGGAAAGCCTCTCATCCAGTCAGATTCACAGATTGGAACTGCTGAGGTGTTGTTTTGGAAAGGCCAAAGCTGATCGGATGGTTCTTGTCACGTGACCTGCAGTGCGCTTGGGCATTCTGAAAAGTTGAGATTTTTCATCTCGCTGCGCCTGGAAAAACGAGCGTGACGCGACCGCGGTGCTTGCCGACACGACATGTGAACGGCCCCTTATACATAATAGCATAATAACAATAGCCCAACAAGCTTAGTGTCAGGTTTATGTTCTGTTATGTGGACCCTTATTTTGACATCCTATTCTTTTTCCTTTAGCTCGTTTCTCCACTCTGTTTAATTATGGTTTCATTAGTTACTGATCATGTCCTCATTTGTTTCTATAGTTACGTATTAGTTTCACCTGTGTCTAGTTTAGGTTCCTTTGTTCTACCCTTTTATTTATAGCTCTGTTTGTTTTCTTCGTCAGTTCACATTTATGCATGGTGTGGTTTGCGTTATTCTCCTGCATGTTCATTCAGAGTGTTTGAATTATTAATAAAGCCAGTTTTATTTTTGAATCTCATTCGTCTTTGTGCTTGCTGACCACATTGTAACACTTACTTATACAGCAAAAAAAAAAAAAAGTGATATCGCGATATTGAGCCACTCAAAATCACTGAAATTCCTTCACCGCGAAAGCCCTGTGTCCAACATTTACATATAGTTTGCTACATGTTGCTACAGCTACTACTATTACAGAGAGTAAATGGGTCGTCATTACATTGAACAAGTACTGACATCATTTCACTATGCACTAGGCCCTACTCTCAAAAGATGATTAATGTGTGCAAGTTCCTTAAACAGCCTATTGTGTTGATTTTCAAGCCTTAGGGGGCGTTTCATTTCATATTCTTTATTTATAGCAGCATGTGGGGCTGCAGCTAAACTCCCTTCGGTCCAGTTTATAGAACAGATGCCACCGGAGACTGCACACATACATGTCCAGTCTCACTAACAAATCCCCATTCAGCTCTAATTTCAACATATGTTGACAAATTTCTTATGGGAAGCAGACCAAAATTAAATGAGAGTGCGTTATTAGATGATCAGTGTTAACAGATCATCTTAATTGAGCTTTTTCTTCATATCCAATGGATAAAAGACAAGTAAATGAAAATAAAAATGAAGACCTTATCCAGATAAGGTTGAAATAACACACATAACTCTCCAGAGATCATGTTTACAGTGAAAATTTATTGATAGTGAATTTGTTAGTCTAATATTTTTCCTCCAGCTCTTTTGGATGCAGGCTCTCAGAGCTACTTTGACTTCATTGCAGCTTTACTGTTGAGCCGAAGGTGATAGAGTACTAGAGAGCTGCGAGCAGCGGAGCTCAAAGTCAGTGTGACACCATGAGTAGCTCTCAATGACAGCACGACTCTGCCTCAGGCACTCAAAAGCATGCTTGGGCACACACACACATACACACTGGCGCGCACACACGCATCCTCCTCCACCTTGTGCGCAAGGCACACTGCAAGATGTAAACAACATCCTTAGACATGAGGAAAGGGAGGAGGGACGGAGGGATGCAGGGTGGGAGAAACAGGGTAGAGAGCATCATTCTAACCATAAAGGCATGGAGCGAAGATGCAACATGATGAAAAGGCTCAGTGGCCGACAAGGACACATGAAAAGCTCATCTAAACAACCCACCCACACACTACAAGTTTTTCTGACTATCCGCTTCGACGGAGCTACTCAATCAACACCCACGGCTGAGACGGAGGGGGGAACGGCGATACTGGGCTCGAGAAAGTGACACTCGGCTCAGCCAAGGCGCCCGAGCACCTGCTGCCAGTGCAGGATGGGGGAGGAGAGAAAGTGGTGGCAGAGAGGGTGACACAAAAACACTTGTTTGTTATTCTCTTCTTCTTTTTTTTTTTTCATTAGTGTTCCCTCTTCTTTATTCCCCAAACAGTTTTTCAAAAATGTACAAAATGACTAAAAATAACGAAGGGAGAAAAAAAGAAAAAGAAAAAAAAATTTATTATGGAAAAAAAAATTTAAAATATATTATGAATGTAATGCATTACATAAACTCACACAAAGCTGCGTACAGCACTTCAAGTAAAACATAATATTAAATGACAATAATAATAGTAAAGTGCTACATTTCCAAAATAATTTGACTTTAAAGAAAATAGAATAATAAAGAACTTGGTCTTCATTTTGAACAGCAAATTTGAAGTAAATACCACTAAGCAACAATACAAATAATAGTAATAGAAAAGTGCTATATTTCTAAAAATAGGCTTTAAAGAATAAAGAAGATATTTTAAAGAAAATGTGCATTAAGTAAAAAATAAATACAACAATAAATATAATAAAAATAATAATAATAATAATAATAATAATAATAATAATAATAATAATAATAATAATAATATTATAGAACTGTTATATTTATGTTAAATAACTAATAATATTTTTTTTTTTCAAAATAAAAGTGACAATTACTTTGAAACCAGCTGGTTAAAAGTAATTGTAAAAATGTCTCAGAAAAGTTCCTACAATCATTTGTTTGCAGATGCTGCTTGGTTTGATATTTTAAAAACTTTTTAGGGCTTTTTACTGAATATGTACAGTAGAGGGACAGGATCAAATCAACATCCTCCCTTCTAAAAAGAAGAGATAAAAGCATTTGTTTGTGCCACTTCGGAGTTCCCATAAATAAAAGGTAAGCAAACAAGACTATTTGTTTACATAAACTCATTACATCCTGTTCTGAGCAGATGGTCACAAACCCAGGAAAGTTGCTCAACATGGCATCTACAGTTCGCTTAAGAACTGGGCATAAACTGGCAAGCACACTGCAGCCTGGCAACTCTCCCTCCCCAGAGCGGGACATAATTGCACTACTGTGTGTGTGGCCAACGATACCAAACACACACACACCCCTATAATCACAGTAAGCCAACACATCCACATCAAGACATGTAACTGATTATCATCTCTAAGCCTGGGGATATGTGATAGTAAGGCCTTTCATAAATTCACTGAATCACCATTTTCTAAACAATGTGAAGTTTTGACAACTGCTGAGGCATCAGATTCCCTCAAAAATGCCTGTATAAAAAATAAATGCAATGCATAAAACATTAAATTGGGGTCAGACTGATAGCATTCTCAGCTTACGGCCAAAATGGACAAACCCAGGACAACTCATAGCAAAAGAAACCAGTCTGGACATATGACTAAAAACTAGAACTTTACGTGGTCACATATGAGAAATCATTTAGGTTGTTTCAGAACCCCCAGCAAAAACAACACGAAACTGCTGGGGAACCCCGGTAGTTCGCAGCAACGAATACTTAAGCCTCTCGAAATACTTTCAAAACACAAAAGGCATCAGGAGAAATTTCCCTTTGTGAGATGCAGACCTAATGCTCTGATGTTGCTCATGCACCCACATTCAAAGCACCCAAAACTGAGAGTTTCTGAAACAACATGTACCAACACCTCACACCCACGCTAATGAGGAGCCATGGCTTTAAGATAAAAACAAAGATGTGCCTCCTGCGAGGTGTAATGAGGGACATAAATTTGGAGAGAATTGCTCCATGCGCTCAATGGCTGCTGCTGCTCCCCCCCCAAGAGCAAAAAGCGGGAGGCGAAACCCCCTCTGCCCGCCTACAAAAGCGGAATAAAGCCATGGATGGGACGGCCTGTGTCTAATTCCCTCCCAGCGCTGTCCCAGGGGGAGGAGGGCTTGCTCTTCACCCTTTGATATCCACGTCTGCGCTCTTTCAGCTGCCTGCACTTCTTAAAGGCTGGAATAAAAGCAGACACAAAGCTTCCTGCTATGATCCACACGCTGTCTAGGGGACAGGGCCCTCTCCAGATAAATAGGCCAAACACCTGCTGGACTTCTTCCCTCCGTATAGGCCACGCCATTCATTAGAAAGCAGCGGAGCAAAGCATTCATTTGCTGTATCCATTCAACTGCACTTTTGTATGAGGCCTTGATATTGATCCTCATTCTGCTTCTGTAAGCGGGGCTTTACTCTGGACATTAAAAGGCAAGCCAAATGGCGTCCCTCACAAAGAAACCGATGAATGGAGACTTAAACAGGACACCTCCTGAAAGTAACAGTTGTCTAGCAAACAGCCACGGACTTGTATTTGCACTTTAGATTTAGACGAAAATATGGTTTGGAAGATGAAAGCGAAAGCAAGCTGCAATTTCTGGAGCTGCAAGAAAATCACACAGACGTATTACCTCTATGTAAACATTTTAAGCCGTCCAAATGGGTTAATGAAGTAGTCTAAAAGGCAGCCATCAGAAGTGAAATCCTATTGGGGGCCCTGTGGGCCCGTGCTGTTGGATTTGGGTCTGATGGGAAGGAGGGGCGGCGTGCTTCTGTTTACTGAGCATGCTACTGGCCTTAGGCTGCTCTGTGAGCTCAGCGGGCTGCGATGAACCAGAACAATCCTACCCAGGCACAACATCCCCTCTGAATGAAACTACAATGCTGTGTCCGCAACTCGCATGAGCTGCAAGCTCCGCTGGGATTTTAGCCGTCTGTCTGGCTCGTATACCAAAACGTTTCACAAATGGATTCGTGGTTTAATTGAGCACTCTTCAAAAAGACTCCAAGTGTGTATTAAAGCATACTGAACTGCTACAAATGCACACAATAAAAGCACTGGAAATGTATGGCTTGGTTGCTATTTTTACAATCATTTCTTACGGTCAACATACTTTGACATTCACATACTTGTTTACATCCATAATGAGGTATATTTATGAATGAATCGGGATATTCAATAAGAAAAAACAACAACAATGTTGCCTAAATTGCTATTTGGCAACATTATTCAATAGCCTGCATGGCCTAAGTGACATCACAAAACAAAGAAAGTTGTTTTAGAGGCAGAGCAATCTATTACATTTTTATTAAAACATATAAAAACAACTGTTTTCAACAACACGCATTTTAACAATAAGATCTCGAGGAACTAGGCCTATAAAAAGACAAATAGGTCTATTTTTGATTTAATGATGACAATTATAAACCATTATAAACATTAGTTGACATGGTTCTGAGTGATTTACCATGGCAAACAAACCACAACATATGTACACAAAAAGACTAAAGCAATAATTTTAAATTAATTATGGTCAGTAGACTGTATATATGTGTGTGTGTGTGTGTGTGTGTGTGTGTGCACATACACGCCTGAAGATCTGAAGACATCATGTCTAATAACCACATATCCACCACGCACTTAAATCTGTGCCACGTTTTCAAACGCAAAATTTCCCGTAGGCGAAACTTAAAATCAAGCACGCTATTTGCGTGTTTCTGGTTCGCGCCCGCTCTCATTTCGATCTCCCCGCGTTTCCGATGCGCAGCGCTCTACTACTGAGAAAGGAAGATGGTAGTTTGTCACAGTACACACCCCCACACATAACAGCCTCCGTCAAGAGCTGCCTTTTATTGCAACCGCCGTTTGCACCGCTCAAAACGCTGCATTTGTTGTGTCTTTGACTAAACATATGGTCTTTGTAGCCTCGGCGAGGTTTTGCACAGGAATCGCTTGATTCCTCTTAGAAATGACATTTTTTCCGAATGCGTACTGCTACTACGCAATATCTGAGAGGGGAAAAAAACATGTCCACCTCCCATTTTCCCGTGCATCAGCGGATGCTAACAGGCTAACACGTTAGCCAGCCTCCTCTCGAGGGTGAAGGAGATCAATCAGAAGAGGTTTAAAATTACACACTGCAAACTTTTGCAACAAAATAAACGATTTGAGAATATATGACCCACTCTCCGCTAAATAAACACACCATGTTGTATATTTTATAGCAACACTGTTTACTGCTGCTAGCATCATCCATTTCTTAACACAAGCTAGAGGGCAATGCATAACTGGACAAAATAATATCATAAGTGCAGGGACACAGTAGTTTTAGGAACAGAACATTACATCTTCTGAGCTCAATCTACCCTTTCATGTAGGTCAATACTTTAAAATAAAGTTTAAAGATGGGATAGATGCACTCTGCGTGCTATCGCTAAATGCTCAGACAACAACAACAAACTGGCACCAGGTGTTCAGTCCTGCTAAAATCAGCTCATTTATGTTTATTGAAACACCCTGACCAGCTTAATTCTCTAAAAGAGGAAAATCAGTTATACACCACCAGTTTTGATCTAAGCTGTCTTTTGGCGAAAGATACACGGTGGGCCAACTTGGAAGTCCAATACAGAGTCATCAAAGGTATAATTTTATCTCTTTTTGGGGTAAAATAGTATTTTGAGTAACTGAAAGGTGCTAAATATCTTTAAACTGATCCTTTGTAGGTCGTTAAGCTCTTTTAGACTTCATTTTTGGCAGAAGCTGCGCGTTATTCTGGTTATTTTCTGTTCTTTTTAGCTTAAAAAGTGCTTTCACAGTGTTTTAAGTCAAAAAGCGGTGTCACATGAAACGCACGAGACTCCGGGTTAAATTGAAGTTCAGCCCAGAGCAGCTTACAGTTATCTAGCTTCACATCCCATCCTGTCAAAAATGGCAGTAAACTCTTCAGGGTCGCAAAATATGATGCTCGACCGCCTCAACATAGACTTACAGACTACAGAAGCACAGCAACACCAGTCATTAGTTATGAATAGGTGCGTGTTTTGATGTGGGCTAGCTAGCAGTTTAGCCTGTCAGTGGTCCCATAGTGAGAAAAACAGCACATGGATGGAGACATGTGTCTACTGCGCAGCAAAATAACTAGCACACTCACTCACTCACTCACTCACTCTCCTCACTGAGCAACTTAGAGCTGCTACACAGCCGCGGAGTTATTTGTAATTCCTGCATTGATCATGAATGAGGCTAACGCTTTAGCCAGGGTCCCGCTTACCTCCCCGCTGCTGGAGCCGCTCGACTCCCCCAAAACATCCCGAAATTTCTGCAGGTTGCTGCTGATGGCAGCGGACACTTGCAACGCAGCGTCGAAACCGGGCCCGAGCCCGTTCACGTTCGGATTAGTCCCCGCGCTGTTTAGGAGGGAAGCATTGACTCGAATTCGGCCCGCTTTTCTCCCGGTGCCCGAGCTGCTGCTCCCTCCGGGCCGAGCAGGGAACCGCCACCGACAGCTGTGCGCCATTTTACACTCTGCCTGCCTGCCCTAGGATCAGGAGCTCAGTGTGGGCGTAGCCCCGAACGAGCGATCTCAGAACACGGCCGCTGTAGTCTAGCGGTCAGAATGGATTATCCATGTTTCGGGGTGGTGGTACCGAGGACCCCGACAAGATCCCAGCGCAGACTACGCTCAGTGATGTTTTTACGCAGGTTCGCCGGCGATACTCATGGGAGGAAAAAAACTGTACATCAGGCACAGCAACAATTCTTAGTAAAATTCCGTACACTTTTTTTATATATAGGCCTTTGAGTTTGAAATATAGTCCTTTAGAACGTAATTATATTAAAGAAAAAATAAGTTTTAAGCATATGCTGCATTTACTGTATATTATTAGATTGCAGAAATTACACTTAATTGCGTGAAACTCACACTTTTGTGCACCCTACCGTCACCAAACGGAATTGCAAAAAAAGTGAGTACAAAAGTGCAGAACAAAAGTGGGCGTTTCTGAATTTGTGGGTGTTTTCAAACTGGTGGGTGTTTATACATCATGCAATGGAAACGATCCCCTTCACCCGACCCCACCTCTAAACCCTACCCACACTCAAATCTGCTCAAAAAACCCCCCTCTGGTTATGGCCTCGCCCACTGATCTGGTAACGCCTATTTCTGTCCTGCAGAGACCTGTACTTGAAAATAGTGACTGTTTTCGCACAGGTTTCTCTGAACACGCCCCCATCTGCTATTGGTCAGGGAAACAAATAGCCCCGCCCTGAACTCACACTATTTGTCGAGGCAATGTCTGGCTGCTCAAAGAGCAATGTTTTGACAGCAGAGGATACACTTTTTGGATAAAAATTTACTTGTAAAATTTGTGAATTTCAAAGAACCACAATCACAAAAAAATACAAAAAAAATCTCTGAAAGCCTTTGACTTTTACAAAAACTTTTAAAAAACATTAAAAATAATTCACACATCACTGCTTTTTATTTTGTAAATTTTAATTACAATACATAGATTTTTTTTTATTTTTTTTTTATTATTTTATTGCAATAAACAAGCCATAAGCACAATTAATATATGATTTAAAAAGTAGCCAAAAAAATAAAATTAACATCAGTAAAGCATGCTGTTATTTGGGGCAGTTCAATTTGTTTAGTTGACAGAATCAATCATCTTATACCACTGTAGAAAGTCTAGTTGTTCTATATTCAAGAGGGACATGTTAGCATGTACATTATATGACTACCGTCTATAATGCTATTGACTCAAATTCAGTTCAAGTTATTTAATTGTGATTAAAAGAGACAAATGAGTGCATATGCTCAGCTCAACAGGCAGAAATATCAGCATTCTGTTTGCTTAGAGAATTCATGGGGTCAGATTTATTGATTGGATGAGGTCTTGAGCGTATGAGGGAACAAAGAATTTAGAAAAACTTAAAACCAACTAACTCACTTAAGTACTGAAGCCACTGAGTGGACAGTGTCCTATCAATGTCATCTTTTAAGACATGTAAGTAGCAAGGTCCATCCACCCAATGCATGCAGTTTTGCAACTGTTAACAAAAGGACATGATGTCACTCTGCATGAGAGAAGGTCATAGGGCTGACTCAGCAGTCAAAAAAAGTCATTACTTGGGACATATTGCACTGTTAAAAGACACAATGGATTCTTGAAAATTTCCAAACATTTCAACAGAACTCAGTATTCTTAATGAGTCTCATAAAAGTGCACATTATAGCATATGCTTCTTGAGTTTCAAGCACAAAATGTTTGTAATGAACAAAAGCATTTTGACAAATGGTAGAGTTCCCGACCAGCCCAAAAATAATCTGACATGCGACTGCCGCATTATGAAACACAAATGCCTTTAAAACCAATAAGTACAACTATGAAACTGAAACTCTGTGGAATATAATGCTGATGATCTTAGCTAAATATTCTATGATAGTTTAATCTCTTTTGCAGCCAACATTGGCCAAGTTGCCTTCTTCCTTAATATCAAATGAGGTACACTGCTTATATTCTAACTTAAAAAGTTAACAAATAAGCAATGCATATAAAATATTGCATACATGTGAATTAAGTCAGAGGTAGGGCGAATGCATTGAACAGGTAAGCAAACCTTAAACGTCATAACCTGTCTATAAACCCAAGTATCATTTCCCACAGTGAACAGCTCGGAAAGGCAAAATGCAAAAGTTTGAATTCTGTCTAGAGAAACTTCAAGCGTCAGAGAAGTGTGAGAGAACGGCTAGCCGAATATGCTACAGTGATATGGCATTTGGAGATTTGCATTTGACCTTTGAGGAGCATACTAACACCATAAATGCAGACGTGCTCCTCCAAATGTGGTTAAGTGTTCTTGTTTCAAAGCGGTATGAGAGAGGCCAGAAACATCTGATTGGCTGAGTCATACAGAGCATGCCTTGGTGCTGGGGGAAGGGGTAATGTGGTTTAGCCACTGGGTCCCATTTGCTGGTTGCTTTGCTTATGATCAGCAAGCCACTTCATGATCTTTTGCCTGAGCTCTTCGTTAGGCCTAATCTGATCCATGGTGAGCGGACTACGGTTGAAAGGGTCTGTCTGGTCACTAGAGCAAAAAAGACAAGACCAACACTGGTATTAGACTTTTACCTAATCAAATAGCAGTGTTGTTATTGTTAACTTCAACTAAAACTATTAAAACCGTTTTCTGTAAAGCTCAAAAAAATAAAAATATTAGATGAAAAACTAACTGAAATAAGTTTAAAGGGTTAGTTCACCAAAAATTCTGTCATTAATTACTCACCCTCATGTCGTTCCAAACCTGTAAGACCTTTGTTCATTTTCAGAACACAAATAAAGATATTTTTGATGAAATCCAAGAGCTCTCTAACTCTAACTTTAAGTGATAATTAAATTGCTATTTATGGAGGGTTCAGAGAGCTCTCGAATTTCATCAAAAATATCTTAATTTGTGTTCCAAAGATGAACGAAGGTCTTACGGGTGTGGAACGACATGAGGGTGAGTAATTAATGACAGAATTTTCAATTTTGGGTGAACTAACCCTTTAAGTTATAGTACTAAAATGACTAAAATAAAAAAGGAAAGCTATATCAGGGGTGATGAACTCCAGTCCTGGACAGCCTCAGTCCTGCAGAGTTTAGCTCCAACCCTGATAAAGACTCACATGCCTGTAGCTTTCTAGTAACCCTTCAGACCTTGATTAGCTTGTTCGGGTGTGTTTGATTAGGGTTAAAGCTAAACTCTGCAGGACTGTGGCTCTCCAGAACCGACGTTTGCCACCCCTGCTATATATAAACTGTCAATTAGCAGTCAGTAATGTTGTATACATGGCTCACCTTAGTAAGTGTCGTGCTATTGTTGAACGGTCCACTGTGACGTTTGAAGAAGGTAGCAGCACCGGATCAAGCATCAAGGTAGACATGATGGGATCCAGGAATTCATCCGGAGCATCAGAGTAGGTCTCCTCCTCTTGCTGATGCCTGTCTGCAAGGGACTGAACAAGACACAAAAAAATCAGCAAGATTACCATAAACACACCCATGACTTATTAAAAAAGGTGTGTATCTAATATAAATATGAATAGCAATTAAATGAACCTTAATTTTATCTGCTAGGAGACTAAAAGATACAATCATGTCGCCAGGCTTGTTGATTTTCTTGAGGACACGAACAGTTTGGCAGAACAGAGTGGGTGAATATGACCTTCCATCTTTTGGGACGGTGGCGCAGAAATTTTCTTCATCTCTGTGGCCAAAAAAAGCATCCATAATAGTTTACTTGCTTAATATTTTTCTCAAATAAATAAATAAATGAATTTAGAGTAAATGTTAAATATTTAAACAAAGAGCCTACCCCAGGTTTAGGTAAATAGTACAGATGTCCGACACTAGCTGCTGGGGCTTGAAGTCGAATTCACTGAAGTCTTTTACCTTCAGGGCGCCCATCTTGGGGCCTACCAGGTGCTGCAAAAAGTAGTTGAGCATCGAGATGATCCTCTCAGCAAGAAAGGGATGAACAAAAAGACCTTTTATCTCTGCAGGGAAAAATAAATACATTAAAAGTCTGAGTTTCAGTGTCATTTTAGTACACTAAAAGCCAAGTTTTTCCTCGCAATAAATATTTTAAACCCTTCTGTTCAGTTCTAAATTGGTCAGGTAGTTTATAACCCCAAAAAATGAATAATAATTCTGTGAGTGTGTTAATATTTTAGTGCATTTGGTTTCTTTCACGTCTCTTACCAGATGTGAGAAAAGCCAAGGTGCCAATGGTCTCATTTGACATGATGTTGTGGAAGCGACCCAGCTGTCCAAACATCTGCAGGCTAGATTCTTTCTCTCTGCGGGCATCAGGGGCCAGACTGTCCCACTCTCCCCGATCCCTCTCCAGCTGGAGGATTTTGATCTTACTTAAGTACTGGAAGGAACAGATGCATGTGTGAATAACACATCTTTAATCAGTCAATTAAATATTTCCTGATATCAACCATATAGAGGTTAATATATGTTAATCTAATTAAACAACCAAGCTAAATTGAACAAACAAAACGTGTTACCTGTGTGAATAGTTGGATTTGCACAAAACATAAAAGTACCTGTATAGCCTCGTCAAGTAAGAAGATGGCGTCATTCATGAGGAGATTGAGAAACCTTAGGAAGAGTGGCGGATTCATGGCTTCAAGGTTTTCAGAGGCATAATCAGCAAGATGCTGTGAGGAAAAACATTTTTTTTTTATTGTTTTATTGGTAACACTTTACAATAAGGTCTCAATTTGTTAACAAGTAAATTCATTAGTTAACATGAACTAACTATAATTTTTACAGCAATTATTAACCATTGATAATGTTAGTTAATAAAAATAGAGTTTTTCATTGTTTGTTCATGTTAGTTCACAGTGCATGTAAAGTAACAGATAAACTTGGTTAAAATCAAAAGTTGTAATAAATGCTGTAGAAGTATTGTTTATTTTAAGTTTATGGTAACTAGTGTAGTTAACTAATAGTAACAAATGAAACCTTATTTTAAAGTAAGTCATTTTATTATTTTATTAGCTTTTATTTTTATTTCATATTATTTAATTTTAATATTTCATATTTTATTTTTATTTTATTTTTATGCATGGTTCTCACCTTAATGCTCTCCCTGTAACTTTCTTCTCCCCACATGTACTTTAGAATGGCATACATTGGCCTCCTGTAATTAAACTTCTGCTCAAACTGATGAGGATCACCTGAGGAATAGGCCATAGACAAAATCTTATATAGGCTGTAACAAACAAATAAGCTAGGGCTGCACGATATATCGCATGAGATTGTCACGCGCATTTCGTCAGTAAAGCCGGTTCCCTGATTACTGCTAAATCACCATCACCTGCTTTCAAATGGAGCGGCATTTAATAGACAGAGCCGTAGATCACTGAAAAGCCACGCAATATCGCGTTCATTATCGAAGGCGATTCATCTGCGATATGAACGCGATATTGCGTGGCTTTTCAGTGATCTACGGCTCTGTCTATTAAATGCCGCTCCATTTGAAAGCAGGTGATGGCGATTTAGCGGTAATCAGGGAACCGGCTTTACTGACGAAATGCGCGTGACAATCTCATGCGATATATCGTGCAGCCCTAAAATAAACAAATGAAAAACACTTCAGAAACTGACCGGTGAACTCTATATCCACAAAGACTGTAATGAGTGCTTCAGCGAGTTGGGGTGCATGCCGATATGAACTGAACACCCTTTGGCGCTGAAACATGATGGGCTGGGTAGCGCCAGGTGACAGAGTCTCCATATGGGGCATCACAGCCTCAAGAACCTCTGCCAGCTTTGCCCGCAAATGAGGATTCTTCATTCTGTGAGTAAATAACCTAGAGTAAACAACAAGCCACATGGCATGCACAAAAAGCGTGAGAAACTCAGCATCACACCGGCTCGCACCTATCAACGTTGCCCATGAACACAGTGATGAAGGTCAGGACGTGTTCTAAGCTTTCCGCCGAGGATTCCAACACCTCGTCAGCAAAGCGGCGGAGGAATATGAAGAAATCGCCCATGTTTTCAGCAAAGAACTCTGTGAAAGAGGCAGGAGATTTTGTTTTCAAAAAAACTGTTAAGACGGTTAAGGTGTTTTCTCAAAAGGAAAACAAAAACGAGGATACCTGGCACAAAGCATAGCAGGCTATTCTCCAGTTCAGGTAAAGGAAAGGTGAGAGGGATGTGTTCAGGGCCCTGGTTGCCCAGGCTGAGCTGAACCAGCAGGGCAGCGCAGGAGGCTTGGAGGTTGAGGCAGTTTTGTAGCATGGCGGGCTGTGTGGTAGCAGCTTTGGTTGAAAGATAGACTGTCATAAGGCGTTCAAACTGTTCCCGTAGCTCTGTTGCTGGGCCTCCACTGAGCTGCGTGTCCCGCCACGTCCCCTGGAGCCGGTGCAGAGACTGATTCATCTTCACCATCTGATCATGAAGTCTGACAAACAAATACCATTAAAGCATATGTTTATTTTCTGCACATCAGTGTGTTTCCCACAGAATGCTGTTTTAGCCCTTCCATCCTCAGAACTGGTCCTAACTACATATATTTTATATACATACATAGATTTAAATTAATACTTTTATTCTTTTATTCAGCAAGAATGTATTAAATTGATTAAAAGAGATAGTAAAGACATTTATAGTGTTACAAAAGATTTATATTATTTCAAATAAATGCTGTTCTTTTGAACTTTTTTCATCAAAGATTTATGAAAAAAAAAAAAAAAGTATAATGGTTTGTATAAAAATATTAAGCAGCACAAATGTTTTTAACATTGATAAAAATAAGAAATGTTTTTTGAGCTCCAGATCAGCATACTGTATTAGAATGATTTCTGAAGAATCATGCGAATCACGCTGAAGATCGTGCTGAACGGTATATATGTATAAATGTAATATAAATTGTAAAACTGTCATGACTCTTTTGTAATGAACTATTACCTATGGAAGCCCAGGTGCATGGTAAGCTGTGTAATGATGAGGTTTTCTGTGAGAAGGCTGTATGATTGGGCAAATTCAACTGTTTTTTGAGGGGGCACAGGTATCAGACATGTCTCTTTGTCCAGACCTGTAGAAAGAAGTATAATTAGTTTAGATTATGTCATGTCTGAGAAGAAAAAGTTTGTTAAGGTGAAGCACAGGTAGATCACCTCTTGCATGCACGTTTCTGTTACGCCGCTCTTCCTCACTCAGCTCCTTAAGCAAGCAGTACGTGGGGTTAAAGGTCAGGAGCTTGGCGGAGTAGGGTCGAGAAAACGGCTGGCAGAGCTTGAGAAGCGCAGCTCCCAGATTCAAGAAGAATGCATCCGAAGCAAACATTTGGAAGAATATCTCGGGCATCTGGTTTGCCCAGATTTTAGCCCGCCCCATGTTGGCCTGCAGGCAGCCACCCAGCCACGAGAGCAGCAGGTGGCGAGTTTCGCTGGACTGCTGAAGTAAGTTTTTCAGAATCTGATACAGCTTATCATGAAACTGCCCCATAAACTAGCACATGGGAAGACAAGAAATGAAGAGGGGTTAGGTGGCTGGCTTCATGTCACCAAGCCTGAAAACCTTTTGTAAATTTTCTGCTCACCTGGTGTATATTTGACTCTTGAACCTTCATTTCCTGTGGGCTGGAGCGAGAAGGATTGAGGAAAAAGCCATGGTTCTCAACCACACCAGGAGTTTTCAGCAGACATGAAATATTCAGGATCGTTCCTAGAAGTGTTTTCTGATACTGAATCCCACTGTTAGGATCTTTGGGCTGACTGTGCTCCATTAAAACCTATGATCAGAAAATTATTATCTAAAAATGTTGCAGATCTGTATGAAAGGAAATGACATTAGCATTACTGAGCAATGCATACAAACCTTAGAAATATCCTTTTGCCGACTGAAGTACAGGAGAATTTCCAGGTAGGAATACAGCAGCAGCTGACAGAGGTCTAAGTCTTTGACCCGGCCTTGGAAAATATCAAACACTGGCACCATAACTTCCCCGAAGGTCCGTACCTCTTGGTCAGCCAACAGACTAGTGATGACCTCCTCCAAAAACTCCACCACTTCCTCAAACTCTGCAAAGACCACAATACAAACAAATGGAATCAGTTCAGGACCGTCAGACATATCATATGTCCTCAAATGTGACACTTACGGGCTCCTCTCACAGCCTCCAGCAACAGGTCCAGAAGCTGCTCATAAACGTTCTGACTGATGTAGATCTCTGGGGTCAGCAGCACCGTGCGGGCATTGGACACAGTCAGGTTTTTGCATCGAACGGCATACGACAACAGCTTCTCTGGGACTTTAGTGATCTGTGTTGTTTTGAAGCACATTGCCACATTGAATAGGTCACAAACAGTGTGTGTGAATAAACAGTACAATGAGCAGACATATTTCAATCTTTTGGCACAACCAGTATAGGGTCTTCAGAAGATACCTCCTCCTTTGCTCTCTGATAGCAGGCATAAAGGTACGGTATGGCACGTTTGTCCCCAGCATCACGATCTGCTGAGAGATTCACTACACTGCAGGAGGTCATGTAAATTAGATGGTTACCTGGCTCTTGCAAAAGCAGCCTGTTGAACAAAGCCTGGAGGGGGCAAATGAAGGAATATTATTCTTACTCAAAGTTCATAATATATGTGTACATGTGTGTGTGTGTCCAACTTTTCTTATATTACACAAATATGGAAAAGAAAGACAGCCTTAACATATTGTACCTGCTCTATGGTGTCCATGTTAAGCCAGTCCTGGCCATCAAGATCAGCGGCCATTTCCTCAAGGTATACACAGCGTGGTGGGATGCCATTACCACCTCTTAGACTGGGGTCACCTGGAAAGATATTAACCAACATAGATCATTACAAGCATAATATCTTAATACAACAGTAAATAAATTCTTGGTGCATATTATAAACTCACATATTCACAAGCATTTAAAAGTTTGGGGTCTTTTTATTATTAATTATTATTATTATTATTATTATATCTACTTATTATTATTTGGGGTCAGTATTTATTAATATTTGTAAATGTTAGTTCATAACAATCCAGCTGCTCATTATTTATTCATGTTAGTTCACAGAGCATTAACTAATGTTAACAAATACATAAGTTTTACAAATACAATATTTGTATACAATATTTTAATAATTAGCAAATGTTGAAATTAACATTAACTAAGATTAATAAATGCTGTAGAAGTATTGATAATTCTTAGTTCATGTTAACTATAGTAGTTAACTAATGAAACCTTATTGTAAAAGGTTACAATAAGGATTTTTCTATGTTTTTGAAAGAAGTATTTAATGCTTTCCAAGGCTGTATTTATTTGATAAAAAAAAACAGTAATATTGTGAAATATTGCTACAATTTAAAATAACCGTTTTCCATTTGAATACATTTTAAAATGTCATTTATTCCTGTTATGGAAAAGCTGAATTTTCAGCATAATTACTCCAGTCGTCAGTGTCACATGATCCTTCAGAAATCTTATATAATTCTTATATTTATATAAATCTTATATAATTCTTATATACTAATTTGGTGCTCAAGAAACATGTATTACTATTATCAGTGTTGAAATATATGCTGCTTAATATTTTTGTGGCCACAATTGTGCCATTTTTTCATGAATCTTTCATGAAAGTCAAAAAGAACAGCAATTATTTGAAATAGAAATCTTTTGTAACATTATATATGTTGTTACTGTCACTTTTGATCATATAAGTGGCTCAGACATCATGTTTGCAAAACGTTCCTTTCAGCATGACTGACACAAACGGTGTTAAAGATTTGAATAACAAACAGACCAGTGCGATGGACAGTAGATAGATGTAGAAGATAAAGATAAAGACACAAATGAAAGCAACATAAATGACGTAATGGGCCAAACTGCAGTGGATGAGGTCATCTGCAGCGCTGCCTGGAAACTGCATGTCATCGTGATACGATCACCTAAACTGAGATCATCGAGAAATCAGTCATTTACTATAAACAATCTAATGCTCCTTTCTTCCCAAACTATCTAGAAGTACTTTTCAGCATACGTACGAAATGGATCAATTACGGAAAGTATATCAGAAGTAGTGTCTCGCAACTGGTAACCCAAAAATGGGTTATGATGACCCAAAAAACACACACTACCATTCAAAAGGTTCTGATAGCATCATGTAAAGCAGGGGGAAACAATGCTAAATGCAAATAATAGCACAACTTAACAACAGAATATATACACACACACAATATATTATGATATGGTCATGGACAACAGGGGAAAATGCTAATAATAGAACATTTTTAAATAAATAAAACTTTTAAAAAAATAAAAAGGAGAAAATGAAACCAATATAAAAAGCTAGCTAAATTAGGCAAATGCCAAAACTAAGCAGGATATAATAAACAGTCATGTTATATTTTTAGCTGCACTGATGTGTCATTTATATGTCGTGCATTTCTTATAATGTTTATTAATAGAGTATTTGTCGCATGTGTGAGAGTTACAGTGGAGTGATAAAAGGGACAGTAAAACAATTATAAGGTTACAAAAAATGTCTATTTCAAGTAAATGCTGTTCTTTTGAATTTATCAAAAAAAAGAAAAAGAAGAAAAAAATAGATCACAGTTTCCACAAAAATTGTTGAAATGTTGAAAAACTGTTTTCAACATTGATAATAATAAGAAATGTTTTTAAGCACCAAATCAGCATATTAGAATGATTTCTGAAGGATCATGTGACAAGACTGGAGTAATAATGATGAAAATTCAGCTTTGCATCACAGGAATAAATTACATTTTTAAATATATTAAATAGAAAACAGTTATTTGACATTGTAATAATAAAATATGTTTTTACTGTATTTTTTATCAAATAAATGCAGCCTTGGTGAGCATAAGAGACTTACTTTTTAATTTTACGACCCCGAACTTTTGAACGGTAGTGTATATTTATGATCACATAGAAAAAACTATTCACAATCAGTAAATACTTAATGTTTGGAAAATGGGACAGGTAGTTCTCATAACGGGTAGATGTTTAAAACTCACTGTTGTCCAGAGTGATGAGGAAGATCCTCTGAATCATGTGGTTGACGTTGAGCTGCTCGCAGAGCTCCTGTCGTGAGCGGAAAGATCGACTGATCTCTGCCACTGAGTCATCATTTTCATCGATGCTGTCAGACACAGAATTGTCTGACTCAGACTGGCTCTCTCCCGAATCTACAGCTGTAGGGATGAACAATTGCTACTATCAAATTAATGTTCTCCTGCAAGTATAATAGCAGAGCAGTGCTTATTACCAAGACCTTACATTGTTGCTCAGCTTGCCGGCGTTGCTTTTGCCCGGATGCAAACTGTTTTGCGTCAGCGAGAGAACTGAAGAGTGCTGCGAAGGGGTTTTGTGAGATGTTCTGATTGTTATTGCCCTGGTCTGTCATTTCCCTGGAGCACGTCCTCCATCAACTGGTGTTTTTACAGCCTGCAGGGAAAAAAATGTGTGAATTACACCCAGCATCTAATATCCCAAGACCAGCTGAGATCCATCTAGGTAAATCACAAAGTCTTACGCTCACTGCAAAAGGGTTTCCCTATATGAAAGGGACATTCTATATTTAACAGCAAAAGTATCCCCTTTTTTACTCTTCTGATGTATCACTAATCAAAACTAACTGATTCATTAATCTGTAAGTCATATTCAAGCAACAGAAGAGCAGAAAACAGATCAAGTGACCTCACAATAACCAACTTGACTGTATATTATGGTCAGCAGCAGGTATGCTAACTTGCTACACATACGTGTCATATTAATCGCAGTCAGGAAATTAGACTAAAATAGCCTAACACTAAGTGGTCTGAAAAGATGTGTAATGAATGTAAACCTTGATAAACATGAGCTTAATAGCTGTCAAAGTCACTAACTGACAAATTTCCTTCCTGGCTGTCAGGTGTCTTAATCTAACTGAATAACTAACGTTAGCAACGTGCTTAGCAACTGACAGCGGGCTGGTGATGCTGCTGAAACACAGCAATTCAAGGCGAAGTGAAGTAAATAATACATTGAATAGCAGAAGTACGTTGAGATATATCAGTGTGGATGCATGCCATACCTGGTTTTGGATTGAAATATGGTAAATCTGATGTGGTCCAGTACAGAAGATCCAGATCATACTCGGCGTGTGACGTCATCAGAAATGGACAATACACTGTCGGCTGTTTCTTTCAATGTTTTTTTTTTTTTCTGCAGTTCAAAGTCTTCTTAGATGTCTAGGGGGTAAACGGTCAGTTGTAGCAGAAGACCAAACCGTGTCGTTGGAATGGCTCTGGAGGTTTTTCACAAAGATGAGACTTTGCAAATGCGCAGGAAGCTGATTGGGTAAGTTGGATCAAATATTACACGTCGTGCTGTTATGTAAGGCCTGGTGTTGTTTTTTAATTATAATAAATGCACATTTTTAAACAGTTCTGATTAAATACTCTTTCCAATGTCTTTTCAGACAGTCCTGCAGACTCTTTTTCTCCCATGATCCTGTGAAAATCGTGAGAGCACGGGGCCAATATTTATATGATGAGAATGGCATGCAGTACTTGGATTGCATTAGTAATGTTCAACATGGTAAGGACATTTTGAAATTATGTCATGCATGCTTATGGGTATCTTAAGTGTCATTAAAATTCATGATAAACTTCCATGATTCCTTGTTAATTTATAAAAGTATTAAAAACTACTATTTTTAAATAAAACATCATACACGCATTTTCTAAGTCTCTTATGCTCACCAAGGCATTTATTTGATCAAATATACTGTAAAACAGTGCTGTTGTGAAATATTATAACAATTTTAAATGACTGTTTCCATTTTATCACATTTTAAAATGTAACTTATCACTTATAAAATAATTCTAATATGCTGATTTGGTACTCATAAACATTTTTTCTTATTAACAATGTTGAAAATAGTTGTGCGCGGTTTAATATTTCTGTGAAAACCATTTTTCTTTGATGAATATACAGTTAAAAAAAAACACCATTTGCTTGAAATAGAAATGTTTTAACATTATAGATCTCTTTACTGTCACTTTTTATCATTTTAATTATTCATAACCAAAAGTATTCTTTCTGTTCTTGTATTCGGGTCATTTTTTGTCCAAAGGCCTTAGTAATAATAAAAAACAAAGATATGACATCCAAAGTATGTAAGGTAATACAACTAGATCTCTTTTATTGAATCCAAAAGATTTAAATTATATTTTGCTACATATAAAGGTATTTTAAAGATTTTGAAGTGTCAGAAGGTCATTCGGTTTAACCGTCTAAAGGCCAATACAACCATTTCATTAGTGATTAAATATCTTAAAATGTAATAAATGTATATATTTTTTATTCTGGCATGATTTTATAACATCATATATCAACAAAATGATATTAAAATGATGTGTAGAAGTCGTTGCTTTGTTATGAGAAAAAATGTCCAGAAAAATGAATTTCATTGATGTCATTCGAAGTAACCAATATAAAAGGGACCATTTTAGGATCAAGTCATGTGGTCAGTATCATGTAACAGGATGTGACATCATTCAGACACCTGCAAAGGATCACATGGTCCTGAAGCAAAGTAACTAACTCTTTCTCAACTATTTGAAAAATTCCCTTGTTCATACGCATGTCCCGAAACATCAGGTCATTCGGTACAACCGCTATAAAACATGGAAAATGTTGCAATATTTAAAAAGCTTGTACTAAATATAAAATGTTTGATTGTCCTTTTGCTAGCTAGCTAACTAGCTAGCTATCAGCCTGTTAGCATTGTTTGAAAATATTGTCATTCGGTATAACCAAAAGTGTCATTCGGTAAAACCGGAATTTTGGTTAAACCGAATGAATTTTTTGGTGACAAATTTTGTCCATCTTGTAAAAAATGACAAAATCAGTGTTAATTGATTATAAAAAACCACATAATCACATTGTTAAAACTTAATAAAACTTCAAAAATTAATTATATCTCCATTATGGTTTTTTTTTTTTTTTAACTTTTAAAATCCTTATTCGTCAATGACTCATTCTTTATTTCGTTCTTTCTTTCTTTGATTCAAAAAAGTCAGAACACATTTATAACCATAGTCAAACACATCTAGAAATTGTAACTGAAAAAATAATCTGGTTTATTTGCAATGCAAATGAAGTAATCTTTGGCTGTCCTACAGCATTTCTGTTTGCATACCGTAGTTAATGTTACTGTAATAAAACCATGAAATAGTACATTTCATAAAACAATTTCATAAAACCATTGTCATAAAATCAATGCTTATAGAAACATAATCAGCTCTTGTCATTATCCCACTGAATTTTAAATAGGCTTTCCAGAGCACTTACAGGAAGTGTCAAGTATCAAATCACAGACCCATGATGACATACTTGATGCATCTTGTCTTTGCAGTGGGACACTGTCACCCCAGCATCACTCAGGCCGCTGCTGCTCAGATGGATCTTCTAAATACAAACACTAGATTCCTTCATGACAATATAGTGCAGTATGCAGATCGGCTGAGAGCCACACTGCCAAAGAAGATTTGTGTCTTTTATTTTGTCAACTCAGGGTTAGTAACTCTGTTTACATAGTTTAAAAGAAATATTCAATGAAATCTTATGTAGATACTGTCTTCTTCCAAAGTTCAGAGGCTAATGATCTTGCTTTGAGACTGGCCCGTCAGTATACCCAACACCAGGATGTCGTCGTGCTAGATCAGTAAGAGTTTTAAATGTGAAATTTTCAAAAAATTAAGATTATATCAGCAGGTAATGGCTACATCAGACTTATTTTTGTGTCATCTTTACCTGCCTCTCCAGTGCATATCATGGACATCTCACCCCACTCATCGACATCAGCCCGTACAAGTTCCGGAAACTAGAGGGCCAAAAGGAATGGGTTCATGTGGTACGTACAGAACATAGAAACATCTTCCTTTTAAACCAGTAATTAAGACTTTTGCTACATATGCTTTATTGCATATCTACAGGCACCTCTCCCTGATACTTACCACGGAATTTACAGAGAAGATCATCCTGACCCAGGACAGGCTTATGCAGACACAGTGAAAAGTCTTATTGAAGAGGCGCATAAGAAAGGCCGCAAGGTATGGTGGGGAAATCAAGTCAAGTTAGTCGGAAAGTTAAATATTTTTAACTAAAATATATTGCTTCTTAAAGTGATAGTTCATTCAAAATACTCACTCTCACATCATTCCAAACCTCCTACTTGTGTGAAACACAAAAGAAGATATTTTTAAAATTTTCAGTTTTTGTCCATACAATGAAAGTCAATGGCATCCAATGTTATTTTAGTTTGGAATGACGTTAGGGTTTAGTAAATGATGGAAGAATGTACATTTTTGGGTGAACTGTTCCTTTAATTTGTACAGATTTCGTCTTTTTTTGCTGAATCTTTACCCAGTGTTGGTGGCCAGATCATTTTTCCAGCTGGTTATTGTAAAAGAGTAGCAGAGTAAGTCTTTTTGTAACTTTTGTTGAGTGTCTTTACTCTTTATTCAGAACCCACTGAATGAAGCTGCATGCAACATCCCCTCAGATACGTTCATGAAGCAGGAGGAGTTTATGTGGCAGATGAGATTCAGACGGGCTTCGGTCGTGTTGGGAGTCATTTCTGGGCTTTTCAGCTTGAAGGTGAAGACTTCTGTCCTGACATTGTGACCATGGGAAAACCAATGGGCAATGGGCATCCGATTGCATGTGTGGCCACTACAAAGGAGATAGCTGATGCTTTTACAGACAATGGTGTGGAGTACTTCAACACAGTGAGAACCGTTTTGCTCAGAAATACCTTTTGCTAATGTATTTATCTTTTACATCCTTTGTAGAGTGAGTTTAAGTAATATTTAACCTTTTTGGCTGATGCAGTTTGGTGGTAACCCAGTATCCTGTGCCATTGGTCTGGCGGTGTTAGACGTGATAGAGAAGGAAGACCTCAGAGGCAATGCTGTGCGTGTCGGTGGTCATCTTAAACAGCTGCTCCTTCAGCTTCAGACTAAACATCAACTCATCGGAGATGTGCGGTAAGCATGAAATGCAGAAAATCAATTTTTATTGAGACCTCGTCGAATACCAATACTGTAACGACATGCAACATTCTCAAAGAAGAAAATGAACAGATGTGTCTTTTTGTTCTTTTTTGCAGTGGTGTTGGACTGTTTATAGGTATGGAGCTTGTTAAAGACAGGGTGTCCCGAAAACCAGCAACAGAAGAAGCAGCACATCTTGTTCGAAGGTACTGACAATTTCTCTTCTTTCTCAGCTTGTTGCATTTATCTGATAACCAACTGCGCTTTCTGATTCGTTCAGGCTGAAAGAGGAGCGTATAGTTATCAGCACTGATGGACCATGGGACAGTGTCATCAAATTCAAACCTCCAATGTGCTTCAGTAAGGAGGATGCTGAAAGAGTCGCTACTTGCTTTGACCAAATTCTTGGAGGTTGGTAGTAATTTAACAGTTAATTCAGCATGTGGTAACTTATTAATCTGACTCTGCAACTACACTAATTTTGTTTAAAATAATAATAATTAATTGAGAAATTAACTATTTGTCTTTGGACTTACAGAATTGGAGACTACCCACCAAAAAGAGAACTGTGGAAAAAGTTGAGGTTTAAAAAAACATTCTGAGAAGAATTTATTAATGTGGTGCATAGAGCAAACATTTTACATTTGATTTAAGTAAATAATCATGTGATTTGAATTCCTAAATATAAATCTTTTTATATTCAGAAGCCATTTAAAAATACTGAAATTCACTCATGCTACAAATCTGACATGGAATACTTTTGAAATAAAACTTTATATTAACATGAAATCACATTTCTACATGTAAGTTTCCAGAATGATTAGGAGTTTAAGATTTCATTGTGTTTTTATACTATACAGTCATACAACAATATAAATCACTTTTTGGTAAACCTGATGGTACACAAGTACTCCAGTCTTTATATTATACTTTATATTACATTTGTACTCAAATATATGTTGTGGTTGCATTAAATAATGACACTAATAATAAATGTGGTTATTGACAAGCAGATTTGCTTCTATCTGAAAAACGTTTTCCCCTTTTTCAATATTTTTGCTAGACATAAGACAATCTTTGTAATTGTGTACAAATCAGCTGAAATGACTATATAGACAGTATTAGTGTTCTCCAGCAGAGAGACGGGAAGGGGAATTTACTGGTGTTTAGTTTTATTGTATATTTAAAAAAACAAAAACAATTAATTACAGGAATTGTTAAATTAATAAGTTAACAAAATTACAGTTTTTACCTAGTGATAGTAATACATACAAAATCGTCTTGTGAGTCGTCTTTTATTATATATTTAAAAAATTCAATTTTTACAGGAATTTTTAAATTAATAAGTTAATAAATTTAATGTTTTTACCTCGTTATATTAATTCATACAAAATCGTCTTGTGAAGTGTCTGGAACCTGTAAAGCAAGATTTAAATTTATAAAAATAATCCTGAAATTACAAAATGCATGCATGTGTGTTAGCGGGTCTCACCGTGTTACTGCGAAAGATTGAGTCCTGAACTTGAAGTCTGGCTGGTTTTGAGACCTGAAGTCTGCATGGTGTTTCTCAGTTTCTGATATCCTTCTCCTTCCACGACTAGCAGCCTGAGAGGCGTTCCTCCCTCTTTTATCAGCCTCACCACTTCATCAAAATACTCTTCCTCCACATTCTGTCCATTCACCTCTACCACCACATCCCACTCACACAGCCCAGCTCTCTCTCCTGCACTCCCCATCATCACCTATTGATAAGAAGGAGAATTACACATATCAGACTTTGAAAGCATTTAAAGCTGTAGTCTGTAATTTTTTAATGTTTAAGCTAAAATTTTCATTTTTGGGTGAACTATTCCTTTAATATGCAAAGACAAATATAAGTCAAGTTATTTTTGCTGAAAATGTAAACAGTGTGGTGATATCAATACATCACTGCATTAGCCAATGCCATAAGTCTGGGGGCAGGACTATCATTTGCCCGACCAATGGCATATGAGGGGCATGTTCAAGGAGACTTGTGTGAAAAGAGTCATTTTTGCTCTAGAGTGCTGCAGGGATGACATATTTTTGTTGGCTAAAACCCAAAAATGAGTTAGCATTTTAGCATTTCCGGTTCCATGGTCCTGAAGTTAGTGGGTTTTTTAAATGGGTTTTTGGTTAAATGCCTGAAATAAGATCTGTGGTTGAAACAAGTGCAATATATTTTCACATTTTATGCTACAACATAAAATACATTAGTAATACCCATTATGACTTTTTAAAATCCTTTACTTGTCTTGAAAAAGGCGTATGCTAACAAGTAGCTAAATGGGAGTACGGAGGTTGTCGAGGATATTAAACATCATCTTGGTCTGTTTTAACGGCCTCATTGTGTTCGCACTATTGCAAACTATACTTACTCAAACTTTCAGAATGTTTTTCAAAAAAGACTAAAAGAGCTGATGCGAGCTTAATGGCAGTGACATTCTTTGTAGCTTACGTTTAGCTTTTTATTATACCTGGCGATTTGTATTTAGGCTTCAAAATTCATACAAGTTGCGTTCTATTGCAAAATCATCATGATGAATTAAACATATAAGAATCATAAACTTGTGCTGGTCTCAGAGCTTATTTTCTCCAATAATCCAAAAGCCAAAAGAAAAATCCTATTGGGTTTTTGTCACGGGGGAAACAGAGATGCTAACTTCCTGGTTGGCCTACATAATTACATCATTACTTCAGCACTCTATTCCATTTGCTGAAATTTAAAGGTGATAGAGAGGATTTTTTCGTCAAGACTGTTAGTGAGATTTTGAAATGAGCGCATGCGTAAGAACAGCCCCCTCCTTCACAGCTCATTTCAAAGGAACGCCTCCCAAAACTCGTGCACGAGTATTGGAACACGAGTGTTTACCACCGGCATTCGCTGTGTCGTGTTTTTTGGATTCATTATGTCGGACACACCGCAGGTAACTCATAATCTGCAGTTGTTACTCCTGTCTCCTGACAAAAACATTGCATGCGGCGCCTGTGGAGTGTGGAAAGATACTGGAGCACGCAGCCGCGCTCGTCTCTCACAAGGAACGTCATGGCAGTGATTGACAAGCCAGAGGGCCAATCCGCGCACGTCTCTCACAAGGAACGTCATGGCAGTGATTGACAAGCCAGAGGGCCAATCCGCGCACGTCTCTCACAAGGAACGTCATGGCAGTGATTGACAAGCCAGAGGGCCAATCCGCGCTCGTCTCTCACAAGGAACGTCATGGCAGTGATTGACAAGCCAGAGGGCCAATCCGCGCACGTCTCTCACAAGGAACGTCATGGCAGTGATTGACAAGCCAGAGGGCCAATTGTTTACACGATGATCGCGTAAACGATTGGCTGATGTTTTTAAGGCCCTACCTCGTGCACAGATGATGTATATTAATATTATTACTTTCAGTGCACCTAATAAATAGTCTTAGTCTTCAGTTAGTAAAGACAGTTTCAAGTAATATTGCAAAAATGTATAAAACAAAACATCCTCTTTAGCACCTTTAAATGGACATTCAAGCTATTTAGTAGATCTAACAATAAAATAATAACTAGAACTAGTACCTGGCCGATATAAGTCCCAGGCTTATTCTGAACACAGCCTAGGTTGAAGCCAAATCCCGAGCCCTCTTTGTGAAGCACACAAAGTCGAGGGTGCGGTGGAATTTGGTGTCCCTCATGATGTTGTGGAGGAGGTTTAGGGAACTGTTCCTTTTTTGGAATATGGTCTTCAAAGAACAGCAATGGAGAAATACCCAGCTGTAGAGGATCAAATAACAAACACCTTCTCAGTGATAATTCCAAGCACATACTACAAGAATAATGTTTCCCTATGCTATGTAGGTCACAGCAACCCCACCCATTCCCTGGGGTCCATGTCTGTTCCACACAGTAGATTCATTTAATTTAAAAAACCTGTTTCAGTGTATCATAAGCATTAGGAGCATGAACTCAGGCTCTTGGTTAGCCCTCAGGGTCAACTGTCTTCAATCAAAGATAAAATATGTTGATTTAGCAGCTGTTCGCAAGCTGAATGTTATTGTTCCTTTTCTCTGTATGAGCATGTGCGTTTGCGTGCATGTAAGCACCTGTGTGTAATAGTCTCTGCCTGGGATGGAGATGGTGGTTAGGGTGACCTGCTGGCCACTTTGCCGTATTTTGCTGACGATGCCCTCATGCTCTGCATCCTCCACCTGCTCCCCGTTTACCGCTAGCACAAGCTCTCCATCCTCCATTCCTACAGTTTCAGCTGGGCTGCAGGGGTCAATCTCTCGTAATACATGAGCTATAGAGTAATTATATCACAAAGTGATGGAAATATACAGTATGCTGAAATGTTACAGTGTTTCTGGCAAGTAGCACATTGGACTTCTAAAGCAGCCACAGACCCCCAAAATGATATTCCATTTACGAGGGACTCCCTTCCGCTATGTTATTTAAATAGTAATTAAATATTTATGTAAATATTTATTAATTTATAATAGAATGATTTAATAGTAATATTATTATTGTAATTTTTTTTATAATTTATTATATTATTTATGCATGTAATATTTATATTTAATAATACATATTAAATTATTATTATAATATTTATATTAATTATTTATTTTATATAAAATAAAATATTTTTTTAATATTATATTACATTTTTATTTTATATTAAGGGAGGGTGGGATCTTATGCTTTCAAAGCTAGGCTTGCTATTGCTACACTGTAAAAAAAAAATACCCGTAAAATTTACGGTAAAAAAAAACGGCAGCTGTGGTTGCCAGAATTAGAAAAAAATAAGAAAAACTAAGAAAATACATCAAATGTGAAGTGTCACGCAGGGAATTGTGGGGATGTCAATTCATGGTTTTTCACTTGTTATTTGTCACTTCCAAAAACTGCAAATAATATTAAAAAAAACTGTAATAATATTTTACCGTAAAATTACATTAAATGTACCATTAGATCTATTACAGTTATTCATCGTATATAGTACGGAAACTTTCTGTAAACCAACTTAAAGGTGCCATAGAACGTCTTTTTAAAAGATATAATATAAGTCTAAGGTGTCCCTTGAATGTGTCTGTGAAGTTTCAGCTCAAAATACCCCATAGATTTTTTTTTTTATTCATTTTTTTAACTGCCTATTTTGGGGCATCATTAAATATGCGCCGATTCAGGCTGCGGCCCCTTTAAATTCTCGTGCTCCCTGCCCCCAGAGCTCGCGCTTGCCTTGAACAGCATAAACAAAGTTCACACAGCTAATATAACTGTCATGATCACCATCTGTTCCTGTCACTTCCCGGACTTCATTCCCCATAATCCTCTCTGCCAATCACCTGCACTCACTCCACCAATCACTACACTAATCACCACACCCAGCTGCCACACATTACCTGGACTATAAAAGACTCACACACTCTTCACCTGATCACGAAGTCTTGTTGTCTCTGTGTACAATTCTAAGCATTATTTCCCTGTCTGCCTGTTTGTTACTGTTTCTGCCTGATTCCTGTTTTACGACCCATTGCTGCCTCCCTCGATCCTTTGCCTGTACCCTGACTACGACTCTGCCTGTTCTTTATTGCTCCTGTTTGACCCTGCTTGTACGACCACGCTCTCTTTTAATAAAACGCTGCATTTGGATCCCCTGCCTGAGTCTCCCATCATTACAATAATCCTCAAAATGGATCTTTACAAAGTGTTCGTCATGCAACATGTCTAATCGCGTAAGTATGGTATTTATTTGGATGTTTACATTTGATTCTGAATGAGTTTGATGGTGCTCCGTGGCTAAAGCTAACATTACACACTGTTGGAGAGATTTATAAAGAATGAAGTTATGTTTATGAATTAAACAGACTGCAAGTGTTTAAAAAATGAAAATAACGACAGTCTTGTCTTCCGTGAATACAGTAATAAACGATGGTAACTTTAACCACATTTAACAGTACATTAGCAACATGCTAACGAAACATTTAGAAAGACAATTTACAAATATCACTAAAAATATCATGATAATCATGGATCATGTCAGTTATTATTGCTCCATCTGCCATTTTTCGCTATTGTTCCTTGCTTGCTTACCTAGTCTGATTGATTTCAACTGTGCACAGATCCAGATGTTAATACTGGCTGCCCTTGTGTAATGCCTTGAACATGAGCTGGCATATGCAAATATTGGGGGCGTACATATTAATGATCCCGACTGTTACGTAACAGTTGGTGTTATGTTGAGATTCGCCTGTTCTTCAGAGGTCTTTTAAACAAATGATATTTATAAAAGAAGGAGGAAACAATGGTGTTTGAGACTCACTGTATGTCATTTCCATCTACTGAACTCTTGTTATTTAACTATGCCAAGGTAAATTCAATTTTTAATTCGAAGGGCACCTTTAACTGTTTTTCACCGTAGCATTTTTACAGTCTTTTACCGTTAAAATCACGGTCTGAAATTGCCTACCCTACCTTTAATTTTAGTGCTTTGACTTAAAAATATTTCAGTTAGTTGCCAAGACAGCATTTTTAATTTTCATTTAGTTTATGTTTTTCATCAAATATTTATATTTTATTTTAACTTTATTTCAGGTAACAAAAACATTTGAATAGTTTTAGTTAATATCTCAGTGATTATTAAAGAATAAGTGGTTTCTTACCAATACGCCCAGATCTTAACTTCTCTTGCCTTAAGAGGAACCCGTATCCCTGTGGTCCTTGAGTCAAGTGTAGCGTTTTTGGTCTGTAGGGTAGATTATGAGTTTTGGCGAATGCAGGAATTATGGGTAATCTCATGCGATTATAACTCTCTTCACTCCTGCTGTCAATAACCAAGACAGTCACGTGATCCTCACATTTCTTCACCTGATGAAACAAAGTGGAATCTAGAAGTTCTGTGGTCCCTAAAACTGAAAACATTGGAGATTACACTTGTAAGGAAGGTGTCACATAGATACTATATGACTACACTTACCATTTTTGACAGTGCTGCATTTGTGAGTGCTGAAATCATGACTCCATTGATCCAGATCAGCCTGTCTCCATTCTGGACTCCTGCTCTCTCAGCTGGACCATCACTCACTGGGCTGAGACGATAACTGCTTCGCACACCTACTCACATGTTTAAAGAAATGAACCAAAACTGTCCACAATAATCCATGTATACGTACACCATGCTGAAACATTCAATGAAAATGTGCATCAACTACTTTTTTTATGATCCCTTCTAGGGGAGGAGTTCCTTAATTTAGTGTACTTGGACATCATGAAACCTATGGACGCATAAATAAACAATAGGCCTATATCCAAGAGTATGTTACTCTCAATCCACAATTGATTCCCCTGCTTATCTATTCTACACTTTTAAATAGTTAAAATGTTTGTATTGTGTCATCTGTTACAGGAAATATTCATATAAGCTATTTGTAGCGTGTCCAGTGTATGTATTGGCAGTAGCAAGTCTCTATTTGCTCTGCAGCAGCAACAATAACAGCAGCAACGTATATATTCCACCAAGACCGAATACATTGTCTTATCTTATTACCATGCTAAACTCTTGTCATGATAAAAATGTTTTAGTGCGTTATCATATGTTTTCTTAAACTAGTAATCTTTAATAAATGTAAAAATGTCATCATTAGCTTCAATCGTATGTTTATTGCAGTCGCAAAAGGAGCAGTACCTTCAATAGGAATGATTCTGAGGCCCAAGCCGCTGCCAGGCTCTTTAGTGATGTAACATAACCGTGGGCGAGAACAGCCCTCCACGGGATGGTAAGCTCTAGCGAGCGACGTAAGGTCTCTTCCCTCCGAAACCGCAAACTCATAATCCTGAGCACTCAGCACTAACAGATATAGCTTCAGCCCAGACGCCTGCACCTTCAGCACCACCTGAAAACAAGACACAAGTTCACAAGGCTGAATATACACAGTACGGTATGCTGGAAATACTTAACAAAGGTTAATAAATGCTAACTAATGCTAACAAATGAGACCTTATTGTTTAAAATGTTATCATATTAAAATATACAGCTTTTAATTTGAATAATAAATTAGTAAATATTAAACTTAGTATTAACAAAGATTAAGAACTTGCTTTGGAAGTGTTTTTCATTGTTAGTTCATAAAGGATTAGTTCACTTTGAAATGAAAATCCCAGGTGTATATGACTTTCTTCTTTCTGATGAACATAATCGCAGAAATATTAATAAATATCCTGACGTATCCGAGCTTTATAATGGCAGTGAACGGGATCAATGAGTATGAGCTGCAAGAAAGTGTTTCCATCCACATCCATCCATCATAAATATGTGCTCCACACTGCTCCGGGGGGTTAAAAAAGGCCTTCTGAAGCGAAGCGATGCATTTGTGTAAAAAAATATCCATATTTTACAAGTTATGAAGTAAAATATCTATCTTCGGCATGAACCGCCTTCCGTATTCAACGTACGCAGAAAGTGTAAAACTTCTTGCAGTTCACCAAGCTTACGCTACGTCCTACGCCTTTCCTATTCAACTTACGGAAAAAGTGTAACTGACGTGACACCAGTTTACACTTTCTTCGTAACTTCAATACTCATTGATCCCTATCACTGCCATTACAAAGCTTGGATGCGTCAGGATATTTATTAATATATCTCAGATTGTGTTCATCAGAAAGAAGAAAGTCATATACACCTAGGATGGCTTGAGGGTGAGTAAAGCTTGGGCTAATTTTCATTTCAAAGTGAACTAATCCTTTAACTAATGTTAACAAATTGAACCTTATTGTAAAGTGTTACTGCTATGTTCAATAAAAAATTATTATATAATTGTTAATTTTGCAGGATGAATATTGTTATAAAATATGTGAACATTGGGAGTCTATTGTACTTTTAAGAACATAATGATAGTTTTGTAACACTCTGGAATACTTGATTCTCATTGGTTAATCGTGTCATTTATCTGCCAAATATTTCCATAATATTCGTCATCAGCAATGGCAATTTATTGTCATTTTGTAGTTATTGTACATGGGATTTTTTTTTTTTTAAATATCTAAGATAGTCACACATGTTTGCAACAACATGACAGTGAGTAAATAATGACAGAATTTTAGAGTGAACAGTCCCTTTAATGCTGTGCATCTACTTGCCAATATCATTTGTATTCCAGTGTCTGTGTGTTTAATTCACATAATACAAAAGTCTCATGTTTGCATAAGGAAGTGCTCTCACAGTCGAGTGCTCCTTGTCATCCACAAAGTCCTCATTGACCTCCAAAACACGGTCCCCCATTTTCAGCCCACCCCGCTCTGCGCTGCTCCAAGGCTCCACCTGCCGAACCACATGTCCCCTGCAGCCAGTGTCCTTGCTCAGGTAGAAGCCAAAGCCCTGACCCTCCTCCCGCTTCAGAACACAAAGCCGCGGATGCACATCAGGCTCTGGGGACATTTAATTCATCATGTCAAATCTCTTTTTCTTTAAGCCAGTTAATGATCTATCAGCTGCTGATTGGATAAAACTGATTGAGAAAGTAACCTTTGTCATCCGAGATCACTAAAGCAGGGTTGTCAATTCCTTCTTTCGGGTTGAAAGTGAACTTCCTGTGGGAAAACATTTACTCTGTGCTGTATTTATGTTTTATGTAAACAAACCAACAATAAGATCATTTAATGACTACAAGTTAAACCAGATTTATTAAGAATGTCTCATTGCTTATGTTGTCAGTTTGCACATGTAGGATCATCAGAGGGCAAAAGGTCACATTTAAAGAGCATTCTGAAGACTTACTTTGGTAACTCTGGGGTATCCACTGGATCTGTAATAGTAAACAATTAAAATATTTTAAAAAGATAATCCATGCCTACGCTCTTTGACAAAAAGGTACAAAAGCTGTCACTGCGTTGGTATTGGTACCCTTTCAAAAGGTATTAATATGTACCTTTAAGGTATTAATATGCACCCTTTAGGAGTAAATAAGGTACAAAGGTGTACCTTTTAAAAAGGTACCACCCCACTGACAGATTTTATACCTTTTTTTCTGAGAGTGTACTCAAAATATCATGATGTGTTAACTTTCAAACACAAGTGAAAGAGTCTTCAGTACAGTTTAATATTAACCGTTGTCCAGTGGCGTGTGACTGGCAACCAACAACTTGCTTATTTGAAGAGGACAAACTATTTTCATGAAATACTTAAATGGCAGACATTTTAGCCTTTCTAAGATGTTCTGCTTAAACATGTATAAGCAGGCCAAGCATATTTCAGTTTACTCATTTCCATTGATTCAAATCCACAGAACATACAGTTCTTGGCAGGGCTTTATTTCCAATATTTGCCTGTGAGATACACGGCAAGGACCAAGCTGCTTTACATTAAAATAACACTCAGGAGTTTGCCTTCACGGAAATACGATTTGAAATCATCACGCAGTCAATATGCTGACAAGACTTGAGGTTAGAGTTCAAGAAGAAAGTCTTTAGTTGGTTGGATCCAGTGCTTATTTTTGTCTGTACTTTTGGTTTAATAACTTTTGTACATAGAGGCAATTAAGAAATCACCTTATTTATATAATTGCAACTGTTTGACAGTTTAAAAAGTGTTAATCTTGTTTACAAAATCTTTAGAAAATGTTCCAAATTCTCAGATGAAATTTTAATATTGTGCATCGAAAGAAATGGGCTATCTATATATAATAACTAAGCTTATATCACATCCTATCCATCTAACACTATTCACTTATTTCCCCCTCCAAGACGTTTTTTATACAGTAAAGGTTGTTGATCTCCATTGGTTTGTAAAAACAAACCCCATTAAAAAGGTATTTTCTAACATTCATATTACAAGCTGTGCAATCACTGCAATGGAAAACATTGTATGAATATATATTTACAGTGGTAAATTACCTGTGGTGAATCTCATGATCCTGCTGAGCCCTGGGCTTTGTGAGGGTGCAAGGTACACATTTAAATGAAGCATTAAAAGGCTTTTGTTAGTATGGCTCCTCCTTGTTCCACCAGGAGATTAATATTTAATCTCAGGTTTATGAGACAACACCTCTGCCATCATCAGATATGAAGGAAGTATTACATAAACCACTGTAATTAAGACGACTAACTACAAACTCCCCTAATAAGCTTGATTGTTTGAGATGGTTAGAAACCAGCATCTTTTTTAGTGAAAGTCAAACCAATACACTATGACAAACAACCCAAGTCTTTAATCAGCACTTTTAGTTTTATTTTGCTTTTATTGCACAGCAAATTCCAGTCACAATTTGTTAGTACAAACATTTTTTCAATCATGGATTAAGGCAAAAGATAGATGTTAATATTGCATACGCATCTAAAGCCTTGTCTTGGTTAACCTCGTCTAGAGCACCATTTGACACTCAAACATTGTGTTCTTTACTATACACAAAAAGGTTTCAGAACTGTGAACAAATAATTCATATGATAACAAGAGACCCTAAAGTATCCCTGAACAGATATGCATAGGAAATGGCTTTAAATGGCAACATTTGCCATCGTGCAACAAGGAGTTTTCAAGTAGTAATCTGACAAATTCTGAAGTAGCAAATATTGACCTTTCCCTCAAACAATCAAATAAAATACATTTGTCACAGTGTTTTCTCAACCTGACCCAATACTAATGTAGATGGATATGCTGTAAACACAATGATTAATAAAATCAACCCTTTACAAACTCACAGAGAAATATTAAAGGGACAGTTCACCCAAAAATGAAAATTCTTTCATCATTTATTCACCCTCATACCATCCCCAATGTATATGCCTTTCTTTCTTCAGATAACCACAAAACCTTCCTTTTTTTTAGGAAAATAATTTACGGTTGACGCTTGAAAAACCATACATAGCTATCGTGATGTAATCCATACGAGCTCATTGGATGAATCAATGTCTTTTGAAACGATAGGTGTGTGTAGTAAAAATACTAATATTTTTATTCTCTTAACATTGCTTCTGGTCTACTTTGATACAAGCATTCTTGAGAAGGAGGTTTTGACACGATGTGTGTTGTGAAGCTTGCGTGAGAAGTGGCCGCCCTCTGTGCTTAAGCATTACTTCCTATGCAAACTTCACAAGATACTTACAATTATGTCAAGCTGAAGTTGTGAACGCGCCTAAGACAGATGGCCGAGAATAACTGTTTATAGCTAAAAGGCAGTGCTCGAAGTGGGCCGGTACACACCGGTATGCAGTACTGGCACTTCTATACTTTAATCTTTAGCGTACCTTCACTTTTCTTGCGTATTTTACCACTCAAAGTCAAAGCAAGAGTACCAGCACTTTTTTCCACTTCAAATACTGGTTAAAAGAGTAAAACACCTATCGTCTTCCTTGAGAAGACACTGATTTATCCGGTGGATTTGCATGGATCACCGTCACAATCGCTGTGTGGTGTCAACCAAGTGGCACCCATTCACTTGCATTATATAGACTCACAGAGGTAGATTATTTTCCTAAAAATCTTCATTTTTGTTTATCTGAAGAAAGAAAGTCATAAACAACGGGGATGGCTTGAGGGTGAGTAAACGATGAGAGAATTTTCATTATTGGGTGAACTATCCCTTTAAGGCTGACTAAACTGAAACATGGCAACAAATATCCCTTTGTGAAATTAGACACCCATTCCTTTAGCTTCAATGATAATTGCATCATTTTGTACCATTTCCTGTTCCCGTATCACTGCTCTTTTCCAATAAGCGCAGAGTTTGCCTCACAACGCTCTCTACTCGTCGGAAGTGCAACTTTTTCCAGAAACTCGGGTGCTGTTTCCGACCCCATTCCAGGTCTTTCAGGAAGACCAGCAGTTGTTCACGTACACGGTCTCTCTCCCAGGAAAGAGAATTTTTTCCAATAACGCTCAGAATGGGATGCCAGTCCTCTGAGATGTCCGAACCCTCTGTTACAGAGGCCAGGACTTTCACCCGCCGGCCCTCCTTCACCCGAGGACCACCACGCACATACAGCGACTGCTTGCCCACATCGGTAAGCTGGTTTAGGTACAGACTGGGAGAATGAAATCAGGTGGATTTAAAAGAGAGATATTTATGATTGGACTATGAAAATGACAACATGAATTTTGCTACTCACTGTACTGTGTGGATGTTGGGATGTTCACGACAGGCATCGACCAGCGTGAGAGCTGCACTGTCTCCAATGTTGTTGTAGGCCACGTTCAGCTCCTTTAACATGTCATGCTGGCCCAGTCTCTCAGCCAGCATTTGTGCCGATTGGTCGCCGAGGCCTGTGTGCATCAGACTCAGCTGTTGCAGAGAGTGGTTACCAGACAGAGCTTCCAGTAAATAGCTGATGCCGGTGTCAGACAAGTAGTTGTCACACAACCTGTGATCAGAGTAAGACAAAATGCACAGGAAACTTTTTTCATATGTATAAACGCACTGATTTTTGAGTACTAGGACAGAACTGAAATACTAGTTTATGTATCATTTAATTTTTCTGGATTAATCTGTTAAACATTGTCGCAGTTATATATTTACATTTGGCCGCAACCTCCGGCGTCTTCCATTTTCCCACAAATAGTGGAAAAAGTGTTGCAATTTGTCCCATGTCTCAAGAAACAGTCAACAGATGCTATATTCCACTTAAAAATCCTTTACATGAAGTTTTCCAGCAAAACAGAAGTGTAATTTTTTGTTCAACCATGAATATATCACAGTAACCATGTGTTATTGAAAATATGCTTACTGTAATGACTTAATAGTACAGTTGGGCTCAAGCAGGAGATCTCGCAGTAGAATGCAGGACTCAGGGCCCAGGCTGTTAAACTGGAGACTGTAAACACAAAGTGAGCAAAAACACACACGCATGCCATTAGTTTACCGATTTCCCAGACAGAAAATCAATAACTAATGAGGTAATTGTGCTTTGGTGTAAATATTACTGACTGCATTCTGCAAGCAAAGCAACTTGAAGGCAACAATTGAATCCATAGTACAAAGTTGCATGTTAAAGGTCCAATACTTTTACTCAGTAAGATGCAGCACATTAAAAACTTTTTGGTTATTCATAAAACTTGAGGTCAGTGTATTAATACAGGGCACTTCAGCTAGTTTCTATTAGGAATCAGAATATTTTAACACACTTTTAAATGATTAAATCTAATTATCAAACTCTAGCACTTAATTGCCAAGTTTAATATGGTGTCATGAAAAACACTAAATGCATGTAATGCTGTGTTTTTATTAATATTAGTATAAATCAGAGGTACGAAAGCACTGAAATATTTAAGTTTGGTACGATTTTTTTAATGCTTTTAAAAGTCTCTTATGCTCACCAAGGCTGCATTTATTTGATCAAAAATACATTAAAAATAGTGCCCTAGATTATGTTTTTAAAAGATGTAATTTAAGTCTAAGGTGTCCCCTGAATGTGTCTGTGAAGTTTCAGCTCAAAATACCCCATAGATTTGTAATAAATTTTTTAACTGCCTATTTTGGGGCATCATATAAACGCGCCAATTTTATGCTGCGGCCCCTTTAAATCCCGTGCTTCCGCCCACAGAGCTCGCGCTTGCCTTGAACAGTGCATAAACAAAGTTTACACAGCTAATATAACCCTCAAAATGGATCTTTACAAAGTGTTCGTCATGCATGCGGCATGCATGCGTCGGATTATGTGAGTATTGTTATATTGTTTACTTCTGATTTTGAATGAGTTTGATAGTGCTCCGTGGCTAACGGCTAATGCTACACTGTTGGAGAGATTTTAAAGAATGAAGTTGTGTTTATGAATTATACAGACTGCAAGTGTTTAAAAATGAAAAATAGCGACAGCTTCTTGTCTCCGTGAATACAGAAAACCGATGGTAACTTTAACCACATTTAACAGTAATAGCAACATGCTAACGAAACATTTGAAAGACAGTTTACAAATATCACTAAAAATATCATGTTATCATGAATCATGTCAGTTATTATTGCTCCATCTGCCATTTTTCACTATTGTTCTTGCTTGCTTACCTAGTCTGATGATTTGGTTGTGCAGATCCAGACGTTAATACTGGCTGCCCTTGTTTAATGCCTTTTATAATGTTGGAAACTGGGCTGGCAATGCAAATTTGGGGGCGTACACCCCGACTTTACGCAACAGTGGTGTTATGTTGAATTCGCCTGTTCTTCTGAGTATTTTAAACAAATGAGACTATATAAAAAGGAGGAAACATGGAGTTTGAGACTCACTTTTCATTTCCAGACTGAATCTTGTTATTTAACAATGCCAAGATAAATTCAATTTTTCATTCGAGGGCACCTTTAAAAATAGTAATACTATGAAATATTTTTACAATTAAAATGAAATGTTTTCTATTTTTATATATTTAATATGTAACATTTCTTCTTATCAATATTGAGAAAAGTTGTGTTGCTTACTATTTTTTTTGTGGAAATAGTGATACTTTTTTTTTTTTTTTATAAATCTTTGATGAATATAAAGTTCAAAAGAATAGTGTGTAATTGTGAAAGTCCACCCATACATTACTTAGTTTCAAAACCAAAACTGGCTTGCTGGTCTTAGTTGGTATCCTAGACTAGTCAGGGTGGCCTGAAGGCTGGTTTTGGGCACTTTTCAGCTGGTCATGTTGAGAGAACCAGCTTAAAACACACTAGCTTGACCAGACTGGGAGACCATTTTAAACCAGATAAGACCAGCAAAACTTTTTAGGTTGGTTTGCTAGTTTTTGTTTTCTGCAGGAAACATTTGTAAGGAGAGCAGACTGCTAGTTGATGAGCCCTGTAGTACACTAACTAATTGAATGTCAAACATGTATTAATATCAAATTTAGCAATATCTAAAGAGGTCAATAAAAAGCTCATGTTAGATGTTCAGTACGATTAGATGTTTCATGCATGCAAAACATTGCCTAGATTTCTCTATAGTACGTGCATGTCTCACTTGAGGTTGCTAGTGTGATGGAAGGCTGGCCAGAGCATCTGCAGTAACTCTGGAGTGATGTGGCAGGAGGAGAGGTTGAGCTCATTCAGGTGGAAGCTCGAGCGTGTGCAGCCCAGAACGGTGCTCAGCACAAAGCACTTGTGTGGCGTCATGCGTACGGTGGACAAGTTGATGGTCTTGATGGACTGTAGGACTTCAGCTGTGAGTCGAGGGTTTTGAAACTCATACAGCAGGACCAGAAGGTCCATGAGTTCTTCAGGAGGTTGCTTCTTCTGACTCTCTTTGATCAGGTGTCTTCTCAGTGCACGAGTGATCTGAGCAACCGTATGACTCTTGATGTTGCATCCGAGCTGATCTAACAGCCTCCGGTTCCCGTAATGAAGTAGTCCACCCATGAAGATAGGGTAGAGTTCAAACGCCCTGGTGTAGGTTTCCTGTTGTGGCTGTGGACCATGCACTCCCAGTAGACTTTGCTCCACCTGGTCCAAGACATCTTCATTGAAGCTGTCCTCTGAACGAAACATTTCTGCTGCCATGGTGTTTGCGATACGCCCTTTGCTGAGGCTGCTGACTCGCTCGAAGAGTTTTGGGAACAATTTAAGTAAGTTGAAAATGGCGAAGATTCTGAAAGGTATGAGTTTGGAGAGGATGCTCAGTAGGCTTGTGATGTCCTCACTGGCTTGTCCCAAAGCCTCCGAAACCTCCTTAGTCAACTTCTCCAGGACGGTTTTGTTCTCGCCAAGAACGACATAAAGAGCAGCTAGATATTCCTGCATGGCAGGAACAGCAAACACGTAGCGTCTACCACCAGATTCGGGATCTGCACCATGATCGTCACGAGGCACCAGAAAGAAGTCAAGCACATCTGTGCGAAAAACCGCCAGTTGCTGGAGCTCTTCGTCCGTTTTAGTCTTGCCGCCTACCCACTGCTCCAGTTCTTCGTCGGAGAACGAAGTCCGTTTGTTGGTGATGCCATCAAAAGCTAGTTTACCAACAGTACGGACCACATAGAGCATTAATGAGTTCTGTTGCTCTTGTGAAGAGACGCTTCCATCCAGAGTTATCACTTCTCCTCCGAAGTTGAGCCTCATGAAGCTGGTGTAAGTGCCAGTGAGGGTTCGAATCGGTGCCTTCGTATCAGTAAAATGCAACAAATGAAGAGTGGCGCATGTGAGCCAGCAGTAAGATGGTAAGAAGCAGGCGGTTGCTAACTGAGTCTCCCGCTGTAGATTTAGGTAAAGCATCTCTATGAGCATCTCGGCCGCCTTGTCTGGCTTGTCTCCATTCTGTTGCAAGAGCCTACTGGTGAAGTAGGCTCTCTGGCGATCAGGATCATTGAAGCCACAGATCTGTACATAACGTTTTATGTATTTTTTAGGAACTCTATCCACGGCAGATAGTCTGGTTGTAACCAGAATGCTGGCCTGTAAGAAAATCAACATATTTTAGCAGCTATGAATTACAATAAACATTAATCTAAAGGTAGGGAGGTCAATAATAAATAAGATTACCCACATGTGCTAAGTACTTACAAATGTATTCTCCAAATTAATTTTGATCTCATACGGTTTTGAAAAACTTTTATATGATTGTTAAGAAAAGTACAGTTTTCACTAAAATATAACCAAGTAAAAAGTAATTATTTTAAAGGTGCTCTAAGTGATGTCAAGTGTTTTTAGGCCAAAACATTTTTTGTCACATACAGCAAACATCTCCTCACTATCCGCTAGCTGCCTGTTCCCTGAACACACTGTAAAAAAAAGCGGTCTCTGTAGTCGCCACAAGCTCCGAAAACGGCAATAAAAACAAACTGGTGCAGCCTGGACCACGAATCATAATAAACATGCTCCAGCCAATAACCAACAAGAATGATTTTAAATGCGCGTTCATGACTGTTTCAGGAAGCACGGAGGGGAGGGGGAGGAGGAGGAGGAGGGAGGGTCTAGCTAGCCTCTGTTTTGTTTGACAACACTTCGAACGTCAACAGGAAGTTACATCCACCTAGGATCACTTAGAGAACCTTTAATATAATTTTAAAAGCATGTGTACACATCTTTATCATTATTTTCCATTTTTTATTTTTATATGTTTCAATGTAAAAATGATTACAAATAAATATCAGGAATTCATAAATATTCAGCAGGAGTCTGTAGGAGTCCTCTTTATGATATAACTTACTCTTTTATGTTTTTTATATTTTTGGTATGTTGGTAGCGCCACATGACTTTGATAAAGGTCAAAAGGTTTTACAAATATCATTTTAACAAAATATACAATTAGTTCACTTACTTTTTCTAATAAAAATACTTGATTTAGAGCAGGTGTATTAAAGTCACTGTATTTATGAATTGCATTTTTAATGAATTTTTAAATAAATTAATAGATCCAGACAAAAAAAGAAAAGAGTGTCATGTCATTAACCCATGGAAAATTACATCACAAAACCATGACCAATTTAATCTAGGACATGACATGATTCCACATGCCAGGTCACAGAAGAAAAAGCTTCAAAAAGTAAAGAGCTGAGCCTCATGCAGTACCTCAGGTAGCAGGTACTTCCTAAGAAGATTAACAACAACAGCTCCTGATGGGATAGCCTCATTGGGATCGCTGCATAACTCTGTAGAGCCGATACGGAAATCCAGCTTCATTTTCTCCATTCCGTTGAAGATGAAGAGGACATCCTTAGCCTTGTCATTATCTCCACTAAGATAAGGTGTCTTGCGAAGGTGCATGTATTTCCTGCCTACAAGGTCGCGAAGGGATGTTGATTTGGACAAATAGGAGAGATCCTCACAGGAGAAGGGCAACACAAGTTTGAACTGGGAGAAAATAGATCCAGCGCACCAATCCAGCACCAGTTTACGGACGACAGTACTTTTCCCTGTGCCGACAGCCCCATATAGCAAAACATTTAGTCCTCGTGCCTTGTTTGCATTAATGCTAGCGTCAAAGAGCTGCTCAACTGTGAGAGAGGGACGTATAGATACGCTTTCCTTTGCCTTGAAGGGACTAAGGCCTTTATCCTCATCAGGATGACGCTCTAGGATAAGTGGCTCCACATGCATAGTTTCGGGAGAAAAGTAGCCACCGAACTGCCTCTCCTCTTGAGGAAGGTGACTGAACCATAATGCCAACTTCTGTTTGTGGATCTCAATGGGATCTGCAGGTTAATACAAGCATGAAATACATTGCTTTTTTATGAGCTGAATGATCATTGATTAAGAGGCAATAAATCACTAAGATGTTTTAATATGGCATCCAAATGTAAATAATTAACGCATAACCTCACCTGTGACGGGCTCATAGGTACAAAAGAACCTGGAGTTCAATCCAGAGATGGAATAGCACATAGACGTTCTCAGTTCTCTCCATGTATTTCTATAAGAGCTTGTTGTCTTGCTGATGAGACAATACACAGACAATATCAAAATATATTCTCTGATAACACTAGACATAGATGATGGATTTCTCAGAATTATACTTACTTTGGGAATGACAAGTGACGTCGTTTTATGGTACCGCAGATGCCATCTGATCGGAGGCTTAAGTTAAAAGCTGAAATGAGCAATTATTATTTCTTTAAATTGTACAAAATTAAAGGTTCAGTTTTATTAGCATTATAATGCTAATAATGCTAAAAAACTGATATACATTATGTTAAAAAATTTGGGGTCAGCATGAGTTTTACATCAATACAACATATTTCTATCTCAAATAAACTGTTTAACTTTCTATTAATCAAATAATCCTGAAAATGTTTAATATAATAGAAAGTTATTTCAAATAATATTTTACAATATTAAGTTTTTATTTTTATTTTTGATCAAATAAATGCAGCCTTGGTGAGCTTAAGATATTTCTGTTAAAATAAATTGTGTGTGTGTGAACACATATATATTTCTAAATAAATAAAATAAAACTCACATTTGATGACTGATAAAATGTTTAAATGTTTTAAGGTTATCAAACACCTACTTGTTTCAAGAGCCCTGGTGTGAAGTTTGCAGCAGACATCTCTTGATGACCCTTGGCATCTCCATCTTAACACTTCCGTTCCCGATGGCCTTCCAAATCTCCACATTTTGATTTTGAAATAACCCCTAAAATATGATATGTTTTGTCATAGTGACTTAAAAAGGTTAAACAGGTCTGGAAATTGAGTAGTACAGGGAAACAAATGCTACAATCAACACAGTAACATAAGCGTACCTGAGAAAAACAAGCCAAACCTTGTAAGGTCACTCCTTTGGCTTTGTGTTTCAATGACACATGATGCTTACACAGTTACGTGATACACATATTTTTTAACAACACACCCAATGTGTTAATTTTGGATAATGTCCATTATCTAAAGAAACTGCATGGTGCATAACTAAGTGTGACCAATGTGGCATTTAAATACTTCCCAAAATCAATTCCAGACATGATTTATATACATATATATATATATATAACAATTCTTCACAAGAAGAGTTGAAATTCATCAGTCAAATTGATATTGATGAATGATCAAGAAGGTCAAGTGATTAGTCTGTGTATTTAATACACAACAGAAAATGTTTGACGATTGTGATGATGACTATGACCAAGACCTTTAAAGGTGTGACCTGTCACCACACCTGTATCTAAACCAGTACTGAAAACTCATTGTCATTAAGTCATTTGCAACATAACGACAATACTCTGCATCTAATTCATCCATCAACCAGCTTAGACGAGTGTTTGTCAACCTTTTTGACTTCAAGCCCTCTCCCCCTTCGTCCAACATAATATTCAAAGGCCCTCCTATTTAAGATGATATGTAAACCCATTACTTCTGTTCTAATAAAAATAAACTCAAAAATAAATCAGATTATGTTAATATAGCTAAATCTAAATAATTTTAAAGGGTTAGTTCACCCAGAAATGAAATTTCTGTCATTAATTACTCACCCTCATGTTGTTCCAAACCCGTAAGACCTTTGTTCATCTTCAGAACACAAATTAAAATATTTTTGATGAAATAAAAAGGGTTTTTTTTCCTTAATAGAAAGCAGTTACCACATTCAAGGTCCAGAAAAGTCAAAAACATTGTTAAAATAGTCAACATGACTAATGTTAACCTTAATGAGGCGACGAGAATACTTTTTGTGTGCAAAAACAAAACAAAACTAAGGACTTTATTCAACAAATTTGTCTCTCCCCGGTCATTCTCCTATGCCATTTTCAGTATTGAGCCAGCGTTTGGACGTAAACACAGAAGCGCTGAACTGCATTCACTGCATCAACTGTGTACGAGTCTGACAGAGTAGAGAAGAAATTGTTAAATAAAGTTGTTATTTTTGTTTTGTTTTTATGCACAAAAAGTATTCTCGTTGCTTCATGACATTAAGGTTGAACCACTGTAGTCACGTTGACTACTTCCTAGGGGGAATAAAAAAAAAAAAAAAAACATTGGATTTCATCAAAAATATCTTTTTTTGTGTTCTGAAGATGAACAAAGGTCTTACAGGTGTGGAACGACATATGGGTGAGTACCGGTAATTACTGACTGAAATTTCATTTTGGGGTGAACTAACCCTTTAAGATTTTTTTTTAATTCATTTTTTTTTTTTTTTTTTAACAGTCTATGATTGGGCCCCCCTTGGAAGTTGGGGGCCCTGACCCCTTGGTTGAGAACCACTGATTTAGACCATCTAGAAACCAGCTACTACATTCCCAAACACAGTTAACAACACAGACACAAATAGAAACAAATATTCCAGACAGTTACAGTCCAAAATAACCTAAAACTATATGGGTAATGGTAATATTTAACAATATGGGTTCTTTTTAAAGTCTTAAAGCTTAAAGAAAATTGATACCAAGTATAACATACAATAACAATGTCAAACTTAAGATAGTAGCTATGGCTTAAGATACTAGTATGGCTGCCACCGTCTAAAAATAGAACTCATTTTTATGTTTATTATTAAATATATATTTATTAATGTTTTATTATTATTATTGCTATTATTATTTGACTTGTACAGCTCTTCCTAGCTGTTTCCTTATCTACAAACCATCTGCATATCCAACTGCACTTTAAAACATTGCATAAAGGTCAAACAGTTTTGTCTGTAAATGTAAACAGACTACGAATCCGTCGCTACACGTGCCTGTCATGCATGTTCGAATTGAGAGATTTCGATTTTGGAATTCGACGCAAAATCAGTTCTGAACTTGGTTTCAGGCGCGTCGTAACGTACTTTATTTCAGTATTTTTAAACCACTGTTAGGTGACATGATGAATCAGAGCAACAGAACACAATGACTGCTACCGTTAACATGAGAAATCAGACGTAACGATTAAGATGCTTGTAATTCATGCAAGTCTTTACCTAATCTAGAGGCTGGAAATGCGGAGAATTCTTCATTGATTTTCCTCGGACTCTGCCAGCGTTCTGACGCTTAGATCAAAGCCGAGGAAAGTGTCCATTCTACGGCAGGATGATGAGAGCTCTCCGCTCCGTCTTCCTGCTAAACTGCTAGTCAGCCATAGTACCGCCCACAAACACAATTCAACTTTCAACTTTGCTCTTAATTTTACAACGCCGTAGCGAAAGTCAGATGACTTAAAAAAAGCCATTAAGTAGACATAGTGAAACCACATATGCATGCAGGACTACAATGTGAAAGCATAGTGTTTTTTTTTTAAAGTTGTATCTTACCAGCAGCTTTAAATCTACAATAGACCAGCTTTCTTCAAGGTTCTGTCGGGTTTTCAGTCTGACACATTTAATAAGGTATATTCAGACAGCAAAATTATACAGCATTTCACAATTTTATAGACCCACCCAACTATTACTTAATAAAAACTAAAAATCCAACTAACTAATTATGCAATCAATGTCTCATACAAGCTGTTTTATTTTGGACAGCCCTGATCAAACTGACACACCTAAACTTTTCAAGTCCAACAAGTTCTATATATGGACCTTTAAAGGGGTTCCTCAAGGTCAAGGATGATGAATGCCTCTTCCAATGTAAGCTCTTTGTAGCTCCAAGGGATTCTGGGTAATTCACAACAATTCTTAGAAAGGTTCTTCGATGAAACATGAAACAAACAGGTTTCTTTATCACGTGCTATTCTTCAGTTTAAGTTCAATGAGTCAGAGTTAGTAAATGTTCAAAAAAGTTTTTTGTTTTTTTGTTTTTCCAAAATGCACTGTCAAATGGCTTAGATATTAATTACCATAAGAAGTAAAATAAATTATAACAATTAAAGCATTTATCATTAAATTATTCTACGTCCTTATACGAACCAGTATGAGCACTACATTCAAGCAGTGTTTTGCAATTGTGTCAGAAACTTCACTTCTGATGTGTCTCATAATTTTATTTCTAAACACACTATGCACATTTGGCAGTATGACATGTTGATATACATAGAAAGTTTATTGGTCTAAAAAATTATAACTTTGCTTTAATACATAATTTGTAGCACCAGGTAGTTACATCAAATCTCTAGACAAAAAATACTAAATAATCAAAAAAGAAAGAAACCTATAATAAAATCTACTATACAAAAAGTTTGATACAATGGTTTAATAGAAACACAGGCACTGTGTAAACCTTCACAGTCTTCTGGTTTGAATTAAAACCCTTTTTGGACTTGTGCATGATATGTAAACATCCTCACCTCAGGCTAAATAATGTTCATGATGTGCTTTCTGAAACTGAAAATGCAAAAAAAAAAACTTCATTCTATGTAGTGTTCGAGTAAAAAAAAAAAATGACATCAATGTTAGTGTGAGCTTAAAGGATTAGTTCACTTTGAAATGAAAATGACCCCCAAGCCATCCTAAGTGTATATGACTTTCTTCTTTCTGACGAACACAATCGTAGTAATATTAATAAATATCCTGACGCATCAAAGCTTTATAATGGCAGTATGTGTTGCCAAATGAGTTTGAGATGAAGAAAGTGTCTCTATTCACATCCATCCATCATAAACATATTCCACATGGCTCCGGGAGGTTAATAAAGGTCTTCTGAAGCGAAGCGATGTGTTTGTGTAAGAAAAATATCCATATTTAACAAGTTATAAAGTAAAATATCCGTATTCTTCAAAAAGCTTACGATATACATCCTACGCCTACAGAATTGACGTGACGCCAGTTACGTTTTTTCTGTAATTTGAATACGGAAGGTGGTCTGGCGGAAGCTAGATATTTTACTTCATAACTTGTTAAATATGGATTTTTTTACACAAACGCATCGCTTTGCTTTAGAAGGCCTTTATTAACCCTCCGGAGCCATGTGAAATATGTTTATGATGGATGGATGTGGATAGAGGCACTTTCTTCAGCTCATGCTGGTTTGGTAATGCATACTGCCATTATAAAGCTCGGATGTGTCAGGGATATTTATTAATATTTATACGAATGTGTTCATCAGAAAGAATTACAGTAAGTCATATAGACCTAGGATGGATTGAGGGTGAGTAAAGCTTGGGGTAATTTTCATTTCAAAGTGAACTAATCCTTTAAAGTCAGAGTTAAATTAATTCCAGAATTGCCACAACTAACAGTACGTTCAGTAAATTATCATTTGCATGCATATTTAATTTGGTATCACTAGTTAAATTTGGATATAGCAGCCCAAATTACACCAAATGTTTTCAACACCTGGTACTGCATCAATGTAACACTGAAAAACATGAAATTATTTAAAGCTAATTCTGTAGGCAATGAAATGTGATTTATTTAATCCAAAAGAAAAACAAAAACTAGAACACCAAAATGATCAACAAGTAAATCTGACCTTCCTGAGCAGATAATGAATGACACCTTTGGAAATGGTCTATAGAGTAGCCTGAAAACAGGCCACAGGAGATGGAGACCATGCAAGGCCAGGACTTTACTATTATCGCTCTGATTTTATTTTGTACCGAAGAACCAAGTAGGTGGCGAGTCGCAGGATGAGGAAGAAAATACCCAATACGATGAAGTCCATGTAGAGCTTGGCATCTTCTACATCCAACAACTGCAGAACTTCTTCAGGTCTTTGAAACTTGCAAACCCTTCCTGGACATTCAAGCTCGGTTCGGTTCATCCCATAAATGGACAAAATCACCCCCTCAAATCCATACCTATCATAAGCACAATCAAACATACATGAAACTGTGCATAGTTTACATAGTGAAAGCAAACACATCTATTTAAGATATAAATAGCATACCGCACATAGGACACATAAGAACTCCATTGTAAGTATTCTGGAATGGTGTCAAAGTTCACAAAGAAGCCTGAGAAGAGTAGGACTGGAATGGCTGTAACTGGACCAACAAAAGTGGCCACCTGTTAAGAAGATGCACAATATGTATTAAAAAAATTATATGCCAAGACAAGCTGAAAAATTATCATAACCAAAAGCATGCCTCCAGATTGGATCCTAAAATGAAACATTTAATTCAATTCGAGTTTATTTGTATAGCGATTTTCACAATAAATATTGTTTCAACGCAGCTTTACAGAAAATGCTTGTTTCAATGTTAAACTTTATGAAGCACCTATTCTATTATCAGTCAGAGATGATTGTATCAAAGTAATGTTCATATGAATACATATAGCTATATATTATGTGCTTAGTTAAGGTAAAATATTCATTTAAGAAGACACAACGAATATGTTATGCAGCAGTTACAACTTGTGCTTGTAATGATTACAATATATTGATAATATACAATATAAGGATAATATCTGATAGTTTTGTATGTCAATTCAAAGTTGCCGTCATCTGAAGTCTTCGTTCAATTGTCGGCGTCAACTAAAATCATCACAAGGGCTCGATCCAAACTGGAGCTGGTGCAATCATTTAAAGGTCAAATTAATTTTTTAGTAGCCAAATTACAAAATCAATTTCATTGAATTCATTGAACAACAAAATCCAGTTCATTGAGTGCATACTTCTTATTTCTGCTTCTTAACAAAAGTAACAGTTAAGTACACAGTAAGAGTTAAGTAAACTAGTAAGACTGTACAAACTTACAGTCTTACTTTCAAACAAAGTTTTCCTTACACCGTGTCCACACTGGACATGACAGCTGTCTACACTGGACTCGACAAAGCGACAGTTGCAAATCCATTTGCTCTTAGTGTCAGAAGTAGTGCGCTTGATTGAAGTACATCAGAAATAGAACTGGGCATCAGTTTACTGTCGGGAATTTGTTGTGTCTGGTTGCGCCGCATCCAGTGTAGACAGTATCATTGATTATAATGGGCTCTATTGTTTTTGTCGCGTCGTATCGCGCCGCTTGTGTCTGGTGTAGACACGGTGTTAAAGCCAGTTCAAACAAGCGTAACCAATTTTTTTTTGTAAAATAAGAAAAAGTTTATTTTAGCATATATTACTGATATGTATTATCCTAATATGTTTCTTTAACTACAAGATGTTCACATATGAACAAAAAGTCGGTAAATAGACTATAAAGTAAGTAAAGATTCCAGGTTCATTTCAAAGCGCACCAAAAATGACTCGGGAGTCATCTGCGAACTTGGTAACAGCTCCAAATGTTCGAACCACTAGTTAACAAACGAGTTCAAGGCTATTTTCCGAATCGTTTTAACTAAAATAATTTAAAAAAAAAGGTTCATAATAAACAACTGTTCGCTGTGTTTATTGTTCGTTTTTTTAAGTGAACGCTAATACAGCTGAATGCGCAAAGTATTCTTCAATTGATAACACTAAAAAACGTTTAATCTTTGACCAGTATCTGCGCTATTTTTTCCATAAGACTTATGTCTTTGTAAACTTGTAAACTAGGGTTGCAGGCATCTCTTAAACTTTTATTCTCTTAATATGAAAGCAAAGCAAATTATTTTTGTAAATATTTTTGTCGCAGTCTGAAGCCCTGAGAGGCAAAAATATTTAGTTAACAGAAATAGTAGCTGCAACATGTACCTGAAGGGATGTGGAGGCAGCACCGACCAGAAGCCCAAGAGACTGGGCTACTAAAGCTGTACAGATTGACAAAGCCAAAAACAGCAAGTAGCGGCTTGCCTCTGGAGGCTGTTCAGTCATCCAATACACAATACTGCAGTACATGATGGGACAAAGGACCTGAGAAAGTGTGGACAACCCATGGCAATATCAAATGTTGGTATTATAAGGGTCCATGATTTCTTTGTCTTACTTCCATTATATTAAACTTTCAACACTGTCCAAATATGCTCAGCTTATATCAGGCTTAAAATGGAGTCAGTAAGGCTTAGGCAGGCAAGCACCCACCTGGAATGGAATGTCAGCCATTGTCTTAGCCAAATAGTAAGCCTTCAGGCTGTACCAGTAGTTTAGATGTTCCCTCAGAAACACAGCCATCTCTAAGGGAACTGAATACAGGAAAGAGAATCTATCAGATCAAAACCACTTTCACTTCCCCTGCTGAATGTAGGACATGACTTTAGACCCAAAATTGTGGTACATGTGTTGATATTGAAACTGTGAGATGGCTGCTACGTTCTTACGTTTCTCTTTACTGACTTACAGGTAAGAACTGTAGGCATCAGCGCTCCAAACATGAGAAAAAGCATTGAGAAGAAGAGGAAACCGGTGTTGTTGAAGACTTTGCTGGCATCATTGCCAATATTGAGATACAGCAGGCCTATCAACACTCCAATTGAGATGTGTGACATTAGCCGCAGATGTGTCAAAACCTAGAGCAGGAAACAAATGCAATAAAAAAATACATTTTTTGTCTCTTTCAGTGTTGGTATGTTTACTTTGAACGGCATACCAAAAACTTACTTTTTAAAAGTTTAGGACTGACATACCAACCATCAACTAAATGAAACAACATTGTACCTGGTCTCTGCATATTGTAATAAATGTTCTTTTAAAGAGAATGCAGAACTGAGTCAGAGAGCTTGTTGCAAAAGTATGGCTCTCAATGTGTCCTGAATCCTGTAAAAGCAAGTGTAGGAAAACATTAAGGTGACAGTTATATCATATTAAACACATACAGTATTTTTTGATGTGAAAGAGGCTTTTGAACACAGTGGATCAGTTTGTCTTGCATACATCCTGACCACACTTTATGCAAGTAAGCATTACAGATGCTATCCACCAGCAGAAATGGTTAATTATGAAACTAGCATTACTCACTCACTTTGACACATTTTGCAGTGCATGGGGTTACTGTGGTTTTGTCGATACAGTTGCACTTTTCCTCCAAAGCACACATGCCGCCCTGAACAGCCTCAAACAACACTGGGTTCAAGTCACCATACTCTCCTGATGCTACCTCAATGACTAAACACAAAACAGAGGAGAAATGCATGATGCAATATATATAGGCATATCTAATATTTTTCTGGAAACCATGATACCATGATTTTTTTCAGGATTCTTTGATGAATAGAAATTCAAATGAACAACATTAATTTGAAATACAGGTGCATCTCAATAAATAAGAATATCATGAAAAAGTAATTTTTCCCCCTGTAATTTAATTCAAAAAGTAAAACTTAAATATATTCTAGATTTATTAAACATAAAGTAAAATATTTCCAGACTTTTTTGTTTTCATTTTGATGATTACAGCTTGCTGCTCATCAAAATGAAAAAATCAGTATCTCAAATTATTAGAATATTTAATTTCAAGTTCTGTTAAATTGCCATTCTCAGGGTATAAATGCTGGGTTTAGGTCAGTAATCCCAACAGCAGTCATGGGGAAGTCTGCTGACTTGACAGTTGTCCAGAAGACGATCATCAAGACCCTCTACAATGAGGGTAAGCCACAGAGGGTCACTGCTAAAAGAGCTGGCTGTTCGCAGAATGCTGTGCCAAAGCATATTCATGGAAAGTTGACTGGAAGGAAAAGTGTGGTAGGAAAAGGTGTACAAGTGAAAGGAATGACTGCAGGCTTGAGAAGATTGTCAGGCGAAGCCGATTTAAGAACTTAGGAGAGCTTCAAAAGGAGTGGACTGAAGCTGGAGTCAGTGCATCAAGAGCCACCACACACAGACGTCTTCAGGAATTGGGCTACGACTGTAACATTCCACGTACCAAGCCACTTCTGAACCAAAGACAACGTCAGAAGCGTCTTACCTGGGCTAAGGAGAAAAAGAACTGGACTGTTGCTCAGTGGTCCAAAGTCCTCTTTTCAGATGAAAGTAAATTTTGCATTTCATTTGGAGAAAAAAGGTCCCAGAGTCTGAGGAAGAGTGGAGAGGCACAGAAACCATGTTGCTTGAAGTCCAGTGTGAAGTTTCCACAGTCAGTGATGATGAGTTTCTGAAGTCCACAGTCAACGCAGCCATCTACCAGGAAATTTTAGAGCACTTCATGCTTCCTTCTGCTGACAAGCTTTATGAAGATGCTGATTTCATTTTCCAGCAGGATTTGGCACCTGCCCACACTGCCAAAGGTACCAAAAGCTGGTTCAATGACCATGGTGTTACTGTGCTTGATTGGCCAGCAAACTCGCCTGACCTGAACCCCATAGAGAATCTATATTGTCAAGAGGAAGATGAGAGACACCAGACCCAACAATGCAGATGACCTGAAGGCCGCTATCAAAGCAACCTGGGCTTCCATTACACCTGAGCAGTGCCACAGGCTGATCACCTCCATGCCACGCCGCAATGATGCAGTAATTCATGCAAAAGGAGGCCCAACCAAGTATTGAGTGCATAGAAATTAACATACTTTTCAGAAGCCTGACATTTCTGTTTAAAATATCATTTTTTTTATTGATCTTATGAAGTACTCTAATTTATTGAGATAGTGAATTGGTGGGTTTTTTGTTAAATGTGAGCCAAAATCATCACAATTAAAAGAACCAAAGACTTGATTCAGTCTGTGTGCATTGAATTTATTTAATACACAAGTTCACAATTTGAGTTGAATTACTGAAATAAATGAACTTTTCCACGACATTCTAATTTATTGAGATGCACCTGTAGAAATCTTTTGAAATTATTAGTCTTTGGTGTCACTTTTGATCAATTAACCAGTTATGCATCCTTGCTAAATATATAGTGCTGTCAAACGATTAATCGCATCCAAAATAAAAGTTTGTGTTTACATAATATATGTGTGTGTACTGTGTATATTTAGTATGTATATATAAATACACACACATGCTTGTATATATTTAACAAAAATATTTTATTTATAACAAATATAATATTTATAAATAATATAAAATATATATAAATATATATACATGTACATATTTCTTAAATATATACATGTATGTGTGTGTATTTATATATACATAATAAATATACACAGTACACACACACACACACACACACACACACACACACACACACACACACATGTATATGCTTGTATATGTCAGTATGTAAGTGACATATGAAGGCCAAGTATGGTTGGAATTTGTCCTCTTCATTTAACCCATCCAAGTTAGTCCAAACACATTAGGAGTAGTGAGTAGTGAACACACACACACACACACACACACACACTGCAAAATGAATGAGTATTTATAAAACGCATGGTCAACTCACTGAAATCTGCAGGATTGTGGTATGTTGGGCAGTGAAGACCCAGTCCTCTCAAATAAGGGATGAGGTATGGGACACTTCCCTTATATATGCACTGGCCTTGGCTTAAAATATACAGCTGTGAAAGAGACACAAAAGAAACAAATGATGACTGAAGTGATCTGAAAATGTTTCAGATTCCCAAAAAGATTTGCATATGTACCTTATCAAACATCTCGAAGAGTTTGGCACTGGGCTGATGAATAGTGCAAATGATAGTTCGCCCTCCTTGTGCCAGAGACTTCATCAAAGACACTACCTGGAAACAGGATGCACTATCCAAACCACTGCAATCAAAAAGCAAAAGTTAAAAAACATACACTATGGTTATATATAAAAATCGTTCAGTGTCACAAGCATATATATATTTGTGTTTTATTTGTGTCTAAAGACGATAACATCAATACCTGGTGGGCTCATCAAAGAACATGACTGGGGGGTTGTTTACTAGCTCAAGGGCAATAGCCAACCTCTTACACTGGCCCCCAGAGAGAGAGACAGTACGAGTGTGGACACACTCATGTAGTCCCAGTGCTGTCAGAATTTCTTTTATCTACATGCCAACATAAACACACAGAAAGTAGAGACAATTTCAGAGGGAAAGATATTTTAAGTTTGAATGAGGTGATGAGCTTTACCTACCAGCTCCTTTTTCACCTCTGTGTTTTCACTGAGCTTCAGGTTGGCTGATACCTAAAAAACAGAGGAAAAATCATTTAGATGAGTTCAGTCATGGGTTTCTCTTTAGAAACTACCTTTTTCTGCAAATGAAAGCATTCACAAGTGATTGTAATATGAGCATTAGCAAACCAGCAGTAGGGGGCATCCTTTACCACATCATTCTCCCTACAGACTCACCATCATTGCTTCTTGAACATTCAAGTGGGGCAGCAATCTGTCCTCCTGCATTATGTAACAGGACATTTTACGAAAGGTTCGGAGGTCTCTGAGCTTTCCATTTACCAGGATCTGTCCAGTCATCCCTGTTTCCCTTTAACGCACATAACATGCAGCTATGAGTATGTAAGCGTTTAAGATTTAATTTAATTTAAATAAAATAAAAAGATTTATATATAAATTATATTTTATTTATTTTAAATGCAATTATTTTTTAAATGTAAGGAATGTATACGTTTTTTTTTTTTTTTTAATTCCAATGTGAAATTCCAATAATATAATCAAATAGAATGAAAAGTACAGCATGCTTTCTTGCTTTTTTTTTTTTTTTCCACATTACTTTTGCACTCAATTTACCCTCACCTGTACCCTGCCAGGATGTTCATCAAGGTAGACTTTCCAGCCCCAGAGGGCCCATAATGCCAATGAGTTCCCGACTACAGAACTTGCCCGACAGACACTTGAGCAAGGCCTTATATCCTGCAGGGGGAAAAAAGATATATGCTTGGAGTCATATGGTTGGTTCTCCTTTGAAACAAATGGTCCACTTGCAGTTAATCCCTTCAAATAAGAAGTATGGTTTAATCCATGAACCTCATGACTGTACTACATATTTTCTCCAAAGCTAAGAAATGTGAGAAAGCGAGTGATAAAGGTGATGAGAGAATCAGGCTCCAAAACCTTTAAGTTCAGTGGCTAATTAAAACACTCTGGACAAGTCTGCTCATTGACCTTTCTATGAGTCCACCAAGAAGGCTTTCACCCACCCACAGACTGAAAGGTCTCATTAAAAAAAGACATTTTGTAGAGTCACTAATATAGCAAAATGTAAAGAGAGAGAGAGAAAGAGAGGGAGAGGATACACTCCCAGGATTGTCAAAGACAGACTTACTGTATTTCAAAGCAAGGCACCCTAATTAGCAGCCTATTAGCCCAAAAGCTCTGTTCTCACAGTTGAAGCCCTTTTCTTTACCCTTTGACTTTATTCCCATACATGTCTGTTCACTTGTTTGATGGCTACCATATTTTCATCATTGGTGGAGCTCTTGCTTTAGGCCACAATGGAAGCATAGTGAGTGCAAATTACATTTAACACTCTTACATTCGCATGTTTCACCTTTACAAATACATTCATTCTGTATTTCTTCATCATAGTGCAGACATATTAAATGCTACACTCAGCATGCATAAGAATAGTCAGGAGAATTACCAAGGCACAAGCATTATGGATGATATCATAAGCCAATTCCACATTAAGAATTCTGTTCTCCCTAGTGATGTCAGATATGATCTCATCTACTTTAAATTACATTAAATTGGTGATGGCACTGCAAAAATAAATCTTGTTGGCCTATGAAGGCTGCAAAATAGTAGCATCTTCCACACTGGTATCTTTTCACTAATAAATTATGAGAGCAAAGAACCAACTGCTATCTTTTGGCCAGATTAGACAGAGCATGAGTCAGCTTCATCACATAAGAACAGAAGTGATCGTATGAGATACCAGCATTCATGACGTTACCTGCAAATCGATAGATCTAAATATCCAATAGCAAGGCAAGGTCTCCATCAGATTCAGTCTTGTTTATTGTTCTAATGTGATTTTAATCTCCTCTGTATGCTAAGCTGGTAAAATACGATTGCTTACCATATCCGCTTTGTAAATGAACAAAAGCTGCTACTATAAGAATGCATCTAGCCAAAACCTGAATGTTTTAATTTCCTATTTGACTTGTACAACCAAGATATAAAAAGTCGATCATTGCACATAGTAATGTAATTTAGGCTCCATTTTTTAAAAGATTGGATTTCTCTCCTAATCTGAACTGGTTTATATTTCTATATAGTTGTGCTGTGTTCATTTGTGTACAATTATTCAGGGACGACCAATGGATAATGCATTACAAGTAAAGCAAGTCAAGTAATTAGATTACTTTTTCAAGTAACTAGTAAAGTAATGCATTTACTTTTAAATTTACAACAAAATATCTGAGTTACTTTTTCAAATAAGTAACGGAAGGGTAAAACTTTACAATAAGGGTCATTAGTTAACTATGTTAGTTAACATGAACTAATAATGAACTGCACTTATACAGCATTTATTAATCTTTATTAATGTTAATTTCATCATTTACTAATACATTATTAAAATCTTGTTAACATTAGTTAATGCACTGTGAACTAACATGAACAAACAATGAACAACTGTATTTTCATTAACTAATGTTAACAAAGATTAGTAAATACAGTAACAAATGTATTGCTCATGGTTAGTTCATGTTAGTTAATAAATTAACTAATGTTTAACTAATGAACCTTATTGTAAAGTGTTGAACTTCCTTTTCCTTTGTCCTATAACTATTCTTTTGCAATTCAGAATGGCTGCACAGATGAAAGGTTTGTTTGAGTTGCGCCCTCTACTGTACAGACGTGAACTTGCATTTCCTTTATATGAATGGTTACATTAATCAAAGTGTGTACACGCTCCTGACCTTGTTTCTTCCACCATGGTCCTTCTCTGATGGTGTAGGAGAGGTCACTGAACTCCAGGTCCACAGCAGTGCGTTTGGGCAGGTGAGAGAAGCGCTGTGCCTCTGTAATATGGTTCTCCACCTTCTTCAGATGGGTTAGCAATGGAGCTTCCTGGGGCTGTGTTCCCCCATTACAAAAGCTGTCCTCCATAGTAATACTAACTGACCCAGGATCAGATGTCTTCTCTGCCATTCCAAATGTCTAAAAGGGAGCAAAAATGCTTCAGTGCTGTGACTATGTCTAAAAAACTACATGATTACATTTTTACATTTAATTTCACTGTGGCTTCTAGTCAACAAAGTACATGAGTCATCATACAGTACATAACAATGCATTCAAAATGAGAAATCTCCAAGGGGAGCGTCTTCCTATACTTTCCCCTTGAAACGCAAAGCTTTTTACACCGTCTGCTCATTCAGGAGAGGCCCCTACTCTGTCAAATTGATCTGGTTTAGAATTTGGTGCTCTTGTAAAAGGCTGGGATTTGGTTTCCTCCAAGAGACCGTATTGTGCTGACACACTGAATTGACCGGCTAGATGTAAGTCCCTGGAGTTTGGAGCCAAAAGGAAGAGCGAAATCAGAGAATGTGAATAGCCAGGTCAGAGACAGACATCATTGGCTCAGTCCCACAGAGAACACTAGGTAGGAGGGGATTGCTCGAGCGTTCACATGAGACTTAGTAGATTGTGCCGTGCGGAGACAGCCTGTACAATGGAAATCTTGTTGGAATGTATTGTATCCAGTGAAACATAATCAGAATTTTTCACAGGTAGAACAAATTATTGCCACTGTGATACAAATTATTGCCACTGTGATTTTTGCCCACTATTTGGTGAGATACTGTGCATGTTCATGTACAAGTAAGATAACATATATATCTAAAACACTTAATGTGTATTCAAATATTTTGTAAACATTTCTTATTATCAACCCTTTAAATGATATAAAGAGATATTTGAGAAAAGGAAGCCGGGGGTCCCTGAAAATAGAAAAAAAAAAAACGTACAAATTGGAAATACAAACTGTAAATAAAAATTGAACATAAAAAGGGGTATTTTAAAAAGAAATTTTAAATTGTATCATATGAGCCCTAAAGTGTTAGAAAAAAGGTAATGTGTTAATATGTTCATTGCCCTTTTAAGGATATTAGGATAGTTTTATTGAACACAAAGAAAAAAAGTTTAACAGGCCAACAAGAGATTTTGCTTTGTGGTCTTATGCTGTGTATGTAGGCTAATCCACGAGAGTTAGTAGTTTTATCTGTATTAATACCATGCACATATATATATGCTTTATTACTTTGATTAAATAATATTAATTAATGAAAACATTATTGAGCTTATCAAACCCTCTTATAATACCTTATCACAGCATAGTATAGTATTACGATTAAAATATAATGTGATAAAAACATTAATACCGTAAATAACATCTTATTAAATAATAAAAGATGATTACTAATCAGACGTTATGTTATTGTTCTAAAGTCAGTCATATATGATAAAAACAAGTATTGTAAAGTTATGCTTCTGCTGAGAATGCACTGCTATGACTAACCAAATGTTTAAATTTAGAGGGGGAAATCACTTACCTTGGCTCACACTTGAGAGGAAATATATTCGTTTAAGTGCTGAAATGCACGTCACTTTTATCCTTTACAATAAGTACCAGAAATATGTCCTGCCACTGGTAATCCCGTACAGGACTGAATGAAAAATCGAGTCCTGAGGGGGTTTCGTGGTGAGGCGTGACGCAAAACCTGGGATGGACAGAAGAGCCGCAGAGCCTGCAGAACCACGGGTGGAGCGTGAAGTCCATCTCCCCCTCTCTTGATGTAATTTGGGCATAATGGGTGGAGCTGGAAGGTCCAGCCATAACCCAACCTTACTCTATCCCTCCACCCGTTAGATCCACAGAGGTGGAGCTGGACTAGGTCAAACTCAAACTCAATCCATGACGTCCAGAGAGGGGGAGCTGGACGTCATTGAGCACCACTTGACCGCAGCTCATTTTCAGTGATGCTCCAAACCAGACCTGCGCGCGCTCACATCACATGCACTCTCTTCCATGAAACCGACAAAACAATACATAAATAAATTCATTTTTACCTATTTATTTTTGATATTTGGAGTGAAATATTTTTAATTTATATTATATTCAAAATTTAATGTAGGCCTATAATTTATTTTTTAATATTTTATATCTTGTGTAAAACTGTCACACAAATATGTGCGTGTTTTTAAAATGTATGTTTGTTTATTGAAGCAGGTATGCAATTATAGACTTCTGTGGACAGTATGTAATTTCCTGTGAAAATGAGTGGACGCGATGGCGACATGCCACAACTGGTTGCCAGAAGAAGCCACGCGCTAATAAAGCGAGTTCACCCTCAGAACAAGATATAGCTAGTCTAAAGCTTGACATCTGACAGGCAGTCCTTCACTGTTTACATGCCACCTGGAATAGATATATATGAAACATCAATCTTGAAAAGTGTGCACATAAAAAAAATAAAACTCTATTTTTTAATTCTAAGAGTTCAGTGCAGAGACAGTTCTGGTAACGTAATGATTGACTCCATATGTATACCCTCAACCATCACTTGTCAGGTCTTTATTTTTAAATTTATGAAAAAAAGTGAATTCTGGTGATATCCTACAGTTTAGTGCAGTTTGTAAAAAAAAAAAAAATAGCAAAGAAAGTCCAAAACAGATGATTGCATTTTTATTGATTGATTTATTTAGGACTGGCAAATACAGTAAGTAAAACCAACTCTGCTGTTAAAACCACCAAACATTTAAAATGCGCTGTTTCATGTAAATGCAGATGCCCACTTTCAAAGTCATGACAAACAATGCTATCAAGTTATTCAGAGTTCAGTTTACCAGTATACCACTGACTCAGAAAATGCCATAAAACTATGCTAAAATGAAAAACTCTTCAGTACATTCTAAAAATCTTGCATATGCTCACATTAAATCAAGTTGATATCGGTTAAGCTGGCTCTTAACCATAAAAAAATATAAATCAGTGTTTTAGAATATCATAGCGAATGAATACTGGCTTAGTTTCGTCATACATCATCATACAAATCCAAGAACAAGAGGATGTCCAGCAAAGACATTTAGCCAAATAAATAAAGTAACAAATTCATATTTGAGTGGAATAAATGAAAAGGATGAGGCAGTGCATACAAACTCCATTCAGTTATCAGACCATGCGCTAATACACAAAGAAATTTGCAAAGGCGATATTTTGAATTTCCAGGCACTGATGTTAGATCTGATAAACAATTTAAAGGTTTCAATAAAAACATTTAAGGCATAAAATATATGGAAATTAATGGAAAAAAACAAAACAAAAAAAAACACTAAATACTATCAAAAATCAGCTGGCCCATCCATACAAAAAATTATGTAGTGCTATACAGGTTATTACGTTGTGTAGCTTCACAGTCAGTGAAGGTAAAATGTAGATGATACCTCAAGCAGCTTTCAAAAATGTACATCCTAGAATAATTCAAGTTTCAAATAAGCATGTGTCTATACAACACACACCATCTTAAAAGGCATGATTGTGTATTCATGGCTTAATATGGGAGCAGATATAATTTCTGCCTATTATCTCTCTGTAATGCGGTGAATGGTGAATAGCAGAGTCATTATTTTGGCATTATTTTTATGCATCATCCAAGTCTGTTTTGAAGTAGTAACTGTAAATTGACCCTCGCTAAAAATCCTGTAAATACAATACAAAGTTGCTTTTTTTTCTGTGAAAAAATCTAATATCTTAATTACACACAAAATATAAAGGTCATCTATCTAGGATGACACATAAACACTTTGAAATTTTAATAAAATACTTCTGGAAAAGAGGGTGGTTGCTCTTCAGTTACAGATTTGGAGTATTATATAGCTATCGTGCGTCATTAAGCTGTCTGGCTACAGTGAGTATCTCTTTGGCACCTTTGCTGAGCAGCAGATTTCCAAGGTCCACTCCTAACTTCACTGCGGCATCCTGGGCTGCTTCTGACACCTTTAAAGCAGTAATACCCACACGCTGGACCTTCTCATCAACCTTCTCCTGCTCCTCAGTCTGGGAATAATGAGGTTACACATGCTCAGATTAGTTTAAAATTCAAAGAAGCATCCAGAATATAGGAAATTATACCTAGAGTGGATTAACAACCTGATTGTCTGAGCTGATGCTTGTCTGCATTGTCTCCTTCAGACTCTCTGAGCCATCAAGACTGTACACCGCTCCAGTCAGGTAGACCTGTAAAACAAACAAAGATCTGACATTCAGCTGAGAGACATTTTCTAGTTGAGTATAAATTAAAACCAGCATGTAGCTCCTCACTACCTGTGAATTCTTAACTTCAGTGTAAACAGCAACTGGAACACTGCACCCCCCTTCCTATAAAAAGAAAAAAATAGTTTAAGGCACATGTGCAAAGTTTGTAGAAATGTATTCTTTGTTTGTGTTGGCTTTATATGGTTTTGAATTTTTCCATTGAATGTTTCCATTTAATGACTTCAAAAATGTCATATGGTTTAACCACCAAGTAAAGAGTAATATATTTTCATTACACATAGTTTTTAAATATATTTTTCATGTAATGAATTATTACATATTTACACTGTCATTCAAATATTTTGGGGTCAGTAAGAAATTATTTTTTTGTTTAGCAAGGTCACATTAAACTGATCAAGTGACAGTAGACACTACTGATATTTAAGAATAGCAGCAGAACATTTATTATTTTTTATGTTTTTTACATTTTTCATAGACCTGCAACATTTCAGCTGTAAATTAATTTTAAATGTTTACGTTTAGTACCTATCTAACAATGTATGTTTATGCTGAAATATCATTTAATAACGGTTTGCTTTTTCAAAACATCTATCACACGTCATTATGTGTATTGAGTTGGCTCACAAAATGTTTTTCGTTAAGGGAACATAGTGAGCATCAATGCTCCCTGGAGCAAAGGTGTACAGTGGACTGGAAGGATTTTGCGATTGAAACAACCGAAACAGTTGACTACTGAACTAGGGAGCTGATTGAGACACACTCCTAGTGTTGCAAAGGATTTCTATTTCAAGTTAATCGTTTAAACTTTCTATTCATCAATGAATTCTGAACATATGTACCAACTGTATCAAATATTAAACAGTACAACTGTTCAACATTGATAAGAATTTTTTTGTGAGCATCAAATCATCATCAGAATGATTTCTGAAGGATCATGTGACACTGAAGACTGGAGTAATGATGCTGAAAATTCAGCTTTGATCACAGGAATAAATTACATTTTAAAATATATTAAACTAGAACACAGTAATTTTAAATTGTAATAATATTTCACAATATTACTGTTTTTACTGTATTTTTGATCAAAAACATTTAAAAAAATATAGCTGCAAGCAGCAATTACGGGGCCAAGCACAAAAACGGCACAAGAAGCAAGCCAACATGACTGGGAGCATCAGGCTAACTGCAGCAGTGAGCAATTAAAGACCTATTAAGATCATTTTAGGTAAAAGAGCAGAAAAATGATCAAAAATGAGGATTTACTGGTTCATCACTTTCGACCAATAGGTGGCGCTGTGTCCAAATTGTTGTGGTATGGTCAGAGTGAGGTGACAATGGCACTTGCAAAGTTTGGTGTCAATATGTCAAAGCACTGAAGAGATTCAGCTTCAAGAGTCGTTTTTGCATCATGCCTCAAATTCTTTGCTCTGGTATACGAAAACGGTTTGACATATCGACTTGAAATCCATAACTTTTTGTCGGCATGGTCTGAAGATGACACGGTTCAATTTTGGTGAAAATCGGAGCAACGGTCTAGGAGGAGTTCGAAAAAGTAGGTTTTTAAAGAAAAACAATATGGCGGACAGGACGTTTAGCTGACTATGGCAAATTTGATATCAATGTTCTCAGACCCAACTCATGACCCAAGGAATCTACTGAGACCAGTTTTAATACAATCGGTTAATATAGACAAAAGTTATTAGCATTTTTGTAAATATTGTTGTAACTTTTGATCACAAGGTGGCGCAGTGTCGAAACTTCTCAGGCTCCTTCAGGGCATTGTGCTGATGACCCATACCGAGTTTCGTAACGATACATTAATGCGTTCGTAAAATACAGCATTTTAGCACAAAATTCAAAATGGCCGACGGCCAAAATGTCCCCTATGGGAAAATTGGTTATCAATCGACTCGGCATGATGCCCTGAATCCAACGAGACCAAATTTATGATTATTGGAAAAAGCCATCAGAAGTTATAAGCAAAAATAGCCATTTTTCATATCTCCGCACCAGTAGGTGGCGCTGCACCAAAACACTGCATGATGCCTCAGGTCATGCTTGTGATGACATATACCAAGTTTGGTCTGAATACAATAAAGCGTTATGGAGATACAGCCTTACGTCTCTTTTCGCAAACGCAACATTAAATTTGTTTGCGTGTTTTTCGAAAACCGTTTGAGGAATCGACTTGAATTCCATAACTTTTTGTCGGCATGGTCTGAAGATGATCTGATTACATTTTTGTGAAAATCGGAGTAACGGCCTAGGAGGAGTTCGAAAAAGTAGGTTTTTCATGACGGAAAATGACGGCATATGGTGCAATCGATTCGTCTTGAGCCAAGGAAAGAATTTTGTTTCTAGCCCTTATGGTTCAAAAGTTATTAGCATAAACATAAGTGCAAATTTGGACAGCTGGTGGCGCTAGAGGAATTGAGTTAGAGACTCCAAATTTGCTATGGTCAAAGGTCAGACTGTCCTCTAACTGTGTGCCAAATTTCACAACTTTCCCGCAAGCGGTTCTATGGGCTGCCATAGACTTCAAGAGCGGAAGAAGAAGAATAATAATAAAAAGAAATCTAACGATTACAATAGGTGCCTAAGCCCCTTTGGTGCTTGGCCCCTAAAAATGTACCAACTCCAAACTTTTGAATTACAGTGCATTTATTTATTAATTATTAATTAACTCAAGCAGGTATGTGGGGTTTTATAGTGCAGCAGGATGCCTACCAGGTGTCTGAGGAACGCTCTCTCCGCGATGCAGCTCAACACAGTGTCCGAGTCATTTAATACTGACACCATTTCCAGTATGTCCCGGTCTCGAGCTCTCACCTCGACTGCCAGAGCACCCTTTAACAGGACAGTAAGAGCAGTCAGTAAAGCTCAGTTTGATGGACATACACTCACCGCTGTGCAGGACATTTACTCAATAGGGACACTGAATGCTGCCCACCTGTCCAACTGCATACATGCAGTCCTCAGGCCCAAGGATCTGAAACAAGATGATACAAAATATATCAATATGCATTATAGGGTAATAAATGCAATGATCAGTAGCGTTGACCTGAGGGAAGACAGTGCAGTGCACTGTGGGTTAAAGGAGGATAGAGGCACCTGGCTAATGCGGTTCTCCCAGCCCATTCTCCGAAGACCAGCTGCTGCTAAGATGATGGCAGAAAAGTCATCCTTTTCATCCAGCTTCTTCAGACGGGTGTTGAGATTACCTCTCTGAAACACAACTGTTAAGGCATAACCTCACACAAAACAATGAGTGCTTGTTAACACACGGAAATCATAATTTACTTGTTATATGCATCTACACACAATTATTACAGTCAGAAAAAGTGAGGAGAAAAAAAACATTGCTGCACACTGCATTGAAAGATACAATGTCTTTGAACTCCAGGTGGGGAAATCTTTTCTTCAGCTGTGCAGCACGGCGAAGAGAACTGGTACCTATAACACTTTAAATATAAAATGTAAATGTATGTATTATACAAGAAAACGTATCCTGTAAATATACAATTTAAAAATACTGTATATATAAATATACATATGCTACCATTAAACAGTTTGGGGTCTGTAAAGTCTCTTATGCTGCATTTATTTGATCAAAAATATAGTAAAAACAGTAATATTGTAAAATATTACAATAAAAAACCTTTTCTATTGTAGTAAATTAAAAAAAATGTAATTTATTCCTGTGATAGCAAAGCTGAATTTTCAGCATTGTTACCTCAGTCTTTAGTGTCACATTGTAACAGGCTGACCTGATTAATTGGGGTTAACAGGTGGTTAACAGGCCAAACAGGTGATTAAACCTACTAAATTTCTTCAGTCTATCAGTCAGTCAACCATACAAAGGATTCACACATTTAAAGAATTAGGAACCCTTAAAATGTGGATGAAGTATTAACACACAAACAGCAAGGCTAAATTCATAGAAACTGTAATTCTTTTTTTGACCAAAATACCATTCAGTTAGGGCAAAGCATTAATGATTCACAAATGCACAGTAAAAAAATATATATAATAATAATAATAATAATAATAATATATATATATATATATATATATATACAGTACAGTCCAAAAGTTTGGAACCACTAAGATTTTTAATGTTTTTAAAAGAAGTTTCGTCTGCTCACCAAGGCTACATTTATTTAATTAAAAATACAGTAAAAACAGTAATATTGTGAAATATTATTACAATTTAAAATAACTGTTTTCTATTTGAATATATTTCACAAAGTAATTTATTCCTGTGATGGCAAAGCTGAATTTTCAGCATCGTTACTCCAGTCTTCAGTGTCACATGATCCTTCAGAAATCATTCTAATATGCTGATCTGCTGCTCAATAAACATTTAATGTGTACAATTGTACAAAATATTTGTGTACAATATTTTTTTTCAGGATTATTTGATGAATAGAAAGTTCAAAAGAACAGTGTTTATCTGAAATCTAATCTTTTGTAACATTATAAATGTCTTTACTGCCACTTTTGATTGATTTAATGCATCCTTGCTGAATAAAAGTATTCATTTCTTTAATTTCTTTTCAAAAAATAAAAATAAAAATTCTTACTGACCCCAAACTTTTGAACGGTAGTGTATAATGCTACAGAAGCTTTGTATTTCAGATAAATGCTGTTCTTTTGAACTTTCTATTCATCAAGAAATCCTGGAAAAAAAAGTACACAACTGTTTTCAACATTGAAAATAATCATAAATGTTTATTGAGCAGCAAATCAGCATATTAGAATGATTTCTGAAGGATCATGTGACACTGAAGACTGGAGTAACGATGCTGAAAATTCAGCTTTGCATCACAGGAATAAATTACTTTGTCAAATATATTTAAATAGTACACAGTTATTTTAAATTGTAATAATATTTCACAATATTACTGTTTTTTACTGTATTTTTAATTAAATAAATGTAGCCTTGGTGAGCAGACGAAACTTCTTTTAAAAACATTAAAAATCTTAGTGGTTCCAAACTTTTGGACTGTACTGTATATATAAGAAAAATATCCCAAAAAATTCAAATACTTAATTCCCAATTAAGGGGCTTATCATAAAACTAATCCAAATAAATTGAGCAGTTTAGTTCAAATGTTCTGAAGAGATTTGATCGCTTTGTATGATGAACAGATTTGAAGTTAGGCTTTTACTCACATATAAACATTGATCAGTGAACATAAACAGAAGCTTGAATGAACCTGAATGATATGCAAGAATAAACCTGTTTTGCGGAAGCTCAAACATGCTGCGTAACACACGAGAACAAACCTCATTGGTACTCGCACGTCAAACAAACTTGCTTGAGCTTCCGTTTACCACAACTGATGTGTGAGATGATTAATGTTTACATGTAAATAAAAGTTAAATCCTAAAACCAAAATTAAATCTGTTGATCATATAAAGCAATCGAGTCTCTTCAGAAAATGTGGAGTAAACCGCTCAATTCATATGTATTAGTTTTAAGCCATGTGCACCAGAACATCATGTGACTCAAGACATCATGCGACTCAGCACATCATGTGCATTACAACACAATTCTTCAGAAATCATTCAAATATGCTGATTTGGTTCTCAAGAATTTAAGTGTGTTTGACTTCCTGTAATGATGCTTGCACTGTGCTTGCATACTTTATCACAGATGAAGTGAAATAAATGCAATATTTGTCAAATACACAGATGTTTCAGAGACATTTTCATTCATTCATTACATTACTTAATACAGGGTCTGTTTGTACAAGAATAAAGTTAAACATAAACCATCCTATTCAAATACCAATGAAGTGGGGTCTACTTTTTTAAATTTTTATTCATTCAGTTTTATTTTGATAAACATGACAATATAATATCGCGACTACATGAAAAGAGCTTTTACTGTTATAAAAACGAAGATTTGGGAGCATTAGTGGTACTGCAGGTGTCTGAATAAACACAAAACACACAACTGTTGTCATGAAACAGCTGTGTCTTTTAATTAATTTAATGCGTCCTTGCTGAATAAAAGTATTAATTTCTTAAAAATGTATCAATATATATTTAAAAATATGATTCTGTGTACAGGGCACCTCTTACCTTTTGTTGGCTAGAGAGTCGAGACGTTTGCCTTTATTTTTGGGGTGCAAGACAACAGCATCATGGGGGTTTTCTCGTCTTTGAAGAGAGGGAAATGTCAAATCTCAATGTTGGCTTCATAATTAAAAGTATTTGCAATACGCTACAAACTGTACATACATTTTAATAATCATTTATGAACATTTAGGTTGATGTTTGTGTGTAACATGACATGTCAGCTACTTTTAAGATAAAAGACTCTTCAGATGTAGAGAAACATATAAGCACTTCAGAACATAGAGACACTATTGTGATTTCCTTACTTCAGCACAGCTCCTATAGTGAAGCCCACAGGAAGAACAGTAGGCAAGTCTTTCAAAGAGTGCACGACCAGGTCTACCCTACAGAGACACAAATATTACAACAGCCTTATTCATACTGAAACATCTGCAGCAATGTATCAATACAAACTTCTGAAACATCAAATGCACCGAAAGACCAAAGAACAAATCTTTATGTACTGCAAAGTATACATGAGTGATATAAAGAAGCAAAGACTCACTCATTCTTTTCCAAAGCATTCTCCAATTCTTTTGTGAAGAGACTCTTTTCACCGATCTTTAACACAAAACGTTGAACAATACTTCATTTTCTTCTTTATATACATTAACATTCACAAAACTCATTTTTTGGGGATTTAGATTAGGACATACTTTGGATAAAGCTGTGTCAAGTATTTTATCTCCCGTTGTTGACATAGCCACTGAAACAAAATAAAAGATTATATGAAGTGGATATTAACTTATGTCCTACTTGGTAAACTCAATTACAAATAAACAAGAACTGTTTTGCATATTAGACAATAATCTCTTACCTATTTCAAAATTAACATCAGGGTGCAACTCCTTGAGTTTCTCTACAACACTGTCTGTCTGAATCCGAGCCAGCTGAAGTAACAAAAAGGTTCAACAATATTAGATTTGACCTAAAATATGAGTGTCCTTTAAGGCTCATCTTCTGGTTGAAGGTTGTAACCAGTTTCTTTATAAAACTAAGCAATCTTACACCCACCCTGACAAAGACAGAAAGCTTATCAATCCCATCAACACCACTGACACACCCAATCAAACTTAAAAACCTACTTTTTTTTTTTTATGTAACACTTATACTACTAAGTGATGAAGAGGCAAAATATGTACAGTTATAATAATGGAAAGTAACGCTTTTACATTGGTACTTAAAATAAAATAAATGGATGATTCCAGTGACAAGCAGTCGTAAAAAATGGTGAAACATACATTTAAATTTATTAAATGGGGTTAGATATTCTAATAATATTTTAGGTTATCTAATTTGTATGTACAGTATCATTCAAAAGTTTGGGATATATATGTGCAATAAGCATACATATATTAAATTACCTGGCTTTTTCTGGTGCCAACACGGATCACCCTACTGACTCTGCCATCACCGTCCTGTAAAATATAAATAATATTCCATGCAAAGGTTAGTACCAACACAAACAGCACAGAGTAACATTCATTTAAATTATGTTCTGACCCTAATGTATTTATAAGGTCCATCTGCCATAGTTTGTAGTGAGATGAACTGGAGTCTTCAGACACTTTTGAGTACAAGAAAGCAATGTATAGTGAACAAGAAGCAGGATAGTCTGATGCAGGAGGAGGCACTACGCCCCAGTGTCCTGGCTTCAGCAGATAAGACAATAATGCCTATTCATTCTGTCCGTTATACACAAGGGAGGAGTAAACTAATGTTACTGAGATGTCATATTTGACAATATTATTCAACAACTTTTTGGGTTAAGATGGTTCTGATGATATTTCCTATAAACCACCAACCCTAAACCAAAATAACCTTAGCCATTAGGTCATAATAACATACTAATGTGTCTGTGAAATTAATTAAATACGGTTAAATTACAGTTAAATTTGGGTTTTGAGTAGTGAATGAATGAAAACATACCTGAAGATTGGTCTTTTCCGACATTTTCTAAGATGAGCCACGTGAGCTAGTGCTGAACTCGTCGTAACTGCAGTAATTTCTCATTCATGATTGTGAAATAGAAAATATTTAAGTGGGAATGTCATTCACAACTGTTACAGGTTGAATATGGCTTCCGTAAAGTGAGGTATTTTTGAATTTCAAAATAAAAGTCACAACGACGAGCGCAGAGTACAAAATAACCGCTTTTAAAACTTTTATTTTGAAGATGTAGTCCTAGAAACGGAAGTTAACATGAACACAGCAAACGCGGTACCGTTTGTGTTATTTAATTATATTGCAATTATTAAATGAGCACAATGGTGGAGTATGAATTATTTCATAAACAAACTGTGTCTATAATGACACTGTTGTCAGAAACAGCTCGAGACGAAATTCAGAAAGTTTTTGACTGTGAATATCGCCCATCCCACACTGAAACTGTTAGTGACAGAGAAAGCAGACTGGTAAGTTTATTTTTATTCTGCAGATATTCTGCGTGCTAATTAATTTTTAACAATGCAATTTTTTTTTCCAGTTGTGATCTATCAGACAGTCGGTTCCTGAAGTTTTTCCTCTGCGTAGCCTTTTATTTCAAGATTAAGATGCATTTTATATGATTATTCAAGTATTTTTCTGTGTTTGACACTATAATAAGTAACTATAATTAAATTAAATGTTCAACTCCATCTTGCTAGTTCCAAAACTGAACATTAATGCAGATGAAGAAGAAACAATCAGAAGTTAATATTTGTTGCAGGCAAAGCTCACTGCAGTGATGGAGACCTTTACCAACGTGGCTGTTCAAAAAATATGCAAAGTCTTCAGTTATTGCTTTACTCTTAAGCCAGCTCAGCTGAAGGGTTATAAAAGTTACCATGATGATGTAGTAAACGTGAAAGAGGTGGTGAAGGAGGAGCACCTGAAGAAACCTGAAAGAAAAAACAATCAAACTGTCAGAAATGTGCCTGGTAAGACGTCCTGCATTTTAATTTAATTTCATATGTTAAGAATATTAATCCACTACAATTTTAATTAACATTTTCTCAACCTCCTCTCAGATTCTGAAGCTGTAGCTCCATCAGTGTCTCCGGAGAGTCCGAATCTGCTCACTGCATCATCTGAAGAAAGTGTACAACCACAGGATTCTGTCCAGCAGGTCAGTTGAAAAGATGTAACTCTGTATTGTTTGCCTAGATGCATGCAACAACTTTTTTTTTATTATTGATTTTCTTTTTTATCAGTGTGCAGAGGGGGGTAACGTTTCTGCATTTTATCCTGAGTTGTCAAGCGGTGGAAAAGAGAAGCCAGTGCAAGCATTTTTTATAGAAGGTATGTGCTGCACAGCTTTTATATTTATGTGAACTAACAAGCTAAGGAAGTTTAGAAATTGATTATTTATTTGTACACCTCAGTATGTTTGGCCTTACTAAATAATAAAACACTAGATTCTAGACCTGTGACTTTCAAACTTCTTCAGGCAGTGGACCACGTCAATATTAATACAAAAATTCTGGACCGCCTAACACCCCAAGTACCTCAATTTAATTTATTAGATTTTTTTTAGACATTATACTTAAACTTGTAATAGCCTCACTTTTTCCCAATCCATAGTTGTTGTTTTTTTTAATTCTACTACTTTTTTCTCATTTCACTGAAATTTACTACACAGTTACTTTTATCTAATGAATTTATATACGACAACTGTTCAGCTAGTTATTTATTAAATTTGGTGTCAATTATAATAATTTATTTATTTAGATTTTTTTTTTTATTTAAAGACTTTTATTTTGAAAGAACAAATTATTACCGTGTTTAATTACTATTTTCTATTTATTCCTGTGAATCTGAATTTTCAGCATCACTACTCCAGTCTTCAGTGTCACATGATCCTTCAGAAATCATTCTAATATGCTGATTTGATAGTCAAGAAACATTTCTTCTTCTTATTATTATTATTATTATTATCAATGTTGATAGACAACTGTTCACTAGCTAGTTATTTATTAAATTTAGTGTCAATTACAATACATTTTATTTATTTAGATTTTGTTTTTATTTAGGCATTTATTTTGATAGAAAAAATATTATTACAGTGTATAATAACTCTTTTCTTTTTTAATATATTTTAAAATGTAATTTATTCCTGTGATGCAAAGCTGAATTTTCAGCATCATTACTCCAGTCTTCAGTGTCACATGATCCTTCAGAAATCATTCTAATATGCTGATTTGGAAGTCAAGAAACATTTCTAATTATTATCAGTGTTGATATACACAAATCCATATACATACTTGTAGTAATAACTTGTAGTAACTGAAACCCTGTTAATATTTTGCAGTTGAATACAGTACCATTGCCTCTGTTGAAGACCAGCAACCTGAAGTAAACCCACAGGCAGAGCAAATCAGTACAAAGTCCGAGAAAACCAAGAAGACAATATCATTTGACTGTAATGAGTGCGGAAAGAATTTTCTCTGGAGACACTCACTAAATCAGCACAAATGTGGACATTTAAAAGGGCCTCACAGTTGCGAGCAGTGCGGGAAGAAGTTTAAATTCTTAAAAGGATTGGAGAAACACCTACTGCGTCACAGTTCATCCGAGAAGAAAGGACTCTGTAAAACATGCGGGAAAACTTTTGCCAACGTTAAGATGCACGAACGTGTCCACCTGGACGTGAAGCCGTTTCTTTGTTCCGTATGTGGACACGGCTTCACCGTAAAGGGAAGTTTATTGGCACACCAGAGGATCCATACAGGTGAAAAACCATACAGCTGTGAGACATGCGGGAAGCACTTTTCACACTCGGGCAACCTCACCAACCATCTGACTGTTCATTTAAATGAGAAACCGTGGAAATGCAGCCTCTGTGACAAGACTTTCAAAACAGAAAAACAAATGAAGTTTCACCAGGTTGTGCATACAGGAGAGAAACCCCATATATGTCATGTATGCGGGCAGAAGTTTGGCCACATTACAAACCTCAGAAGGCATCTCCTTGTGCACGGTGGTGTGAAACGGCATGTGTGTGAAATCTGTTCCAAGCAGTTTTATCAGAGCAAATCTCTGAAGAGGCACATGGCAATACACGGAGCTCTGAAGTCATTCATGTGTGAAATATGTGGGAAGAGTTTTGTTTTTAACTATGCTTTACAGAAACACTTACTCACACATAGTGAGAAATCTGGAGCAAATCTGGATGGCAAATCTGGAGATGGGAAGAACTCCTTCCCATGTGATGCATGCGGAAAACGCTACAGTTCTACCGCTTTGCTCAGAATGCATGAGAGACTCCACTCGGAAAAGGATCCGTACATGTGTAAAGTCTGTGGCAAAAGCTACAGCAGCATGTATTCGCTGAAGGAACATGAGAAACTTCATTCAGGAGTGACGCCGTTCAAGTGTAACGTGTGTGATAAGACTTTTACTCAAAGAGTTGGTTTGAAAACGCACGAGGTTGTTCATACCAAAGAAAAACCCTTCAAATGTTCTGTTTGTGGGAGCAAATTTGGACTTCCTAACAGTCTTAAACTGCATATGCGCATTCACTCCGGTGAAAAGCCACACAAGTGCGAAACATGCGGAATGTGCTTTCGCTTATCTGGAAACTTAAGCCGACACAAGCGGGTGCACACTGGCGAGAGACCGTTTAGCTGTGAGGTCTGTGGGAAAAGCTTTGTACAACTTAGCCATGTGAAGGCACACATGCAAATCCACACTGGTGTGAAACCCTACACGTGCCAGAAATGCGGGAAGAAATATGCGTACCGTAGAAATTACAATGATCACAAATGTGTACCTTTGTGAAAAAGATGTTGCTTTAATGGAATTCTTTTTTGAGCTGAATTTTAGTGACATTTTCTTTGTTATATTTACAATTACTTTCAGTCAAATGTTTGGAAATATCTTTAAGGTTCTGTTAAAGACAGAAATATGTACAATATCACAGTGTATTTGTTTTACATTTAATTTCCTTCATAGAAGAAATTCTGGATAAGTATTAGTCAAATTTTCATTCGTTCCATAGAGAAACATTAATGATTGGTTCTGAAATCAAATCGTTTTTAAGCCAATTAATAATATGCCAAATCAATAGTTCTACTGTGTACTTTATGGCCAAGAATAAACAGTTGTATACATATAGTTGAATGCTCTAATGGTAGAATTGTCATTACGTTTGACTTTTCCTATGCAAACTGATAAATTAAAGGTGCTAAATAGGATGTTTTGTTTTATACATTTTTGCAATATTACTTGAAACTGTCTTTACTAACTGATAAAAGACTATTTATTAGGTGCACTGAAAGTAATAATATTAATATACATCATCTGTGCACGAGGTAGGGCCTTAAAAACATCAGCCAATTGGTCGATTGGCCCTCTGGCTTGTCAATCACTGCCGTGATGGTCCTTGTGAGAGACGTGCGCGGATTGGCCCTCTGGCTTGTCAATCACTGCCATGACGTTCCTTGAGAGACGTTCCTTGAGAGACGTGCGCGGGCTGTAGTAACTTTCCACACTCCACAGGCGCTGCATGCAATGTTTTTGTCAGGAGACAGGAGTAACAACTGCAGATTATGAGTTACCTGCGGTGAGTCCGACATAATGAATCCACTAACACGACACAGCGAATGCCGGTGGTAAACACTCGTGTTCCAATACTCGTGCACGAGTTTTGGGAGGCGTTCCTTTGAAATGAGCTGTGAAGGAGGGGGGGCTTTTCTTACGCATGCGCTCATTTCAAAAACTCAGTAACTAGTCTTTGGATTCTCAGTCGACGAAAAAATCCTCTCTATCACCTTTAAACAGAGTGGAAACTAAATCCTCCAGCTTTTTGTATTTCACTCTAAGTGACTTTTATTTTGAAAAGTTTGCCTCGGGAGTACAGGGACTGACCATTTGATAGACGGTCAAGTCCATTTTCCTGAAAACAGGTTCTCAATATTTGCATTTCAAAGCAAAAATAAATAAATAAAAGAATTTCAAAGCTAATTTTATATTACAACAAAACAATAAACGTATTTAATCAGTTAACCAGAAAGGGCTCTGACTATTATAAAATAATACAGTAAAGTATTATGTATTGTAGGTCGTATTTAATTTGTTGACTTGCTGATCTTTTGGTCAATTGCACATATTCACGTACTTTTACTTTGAAATGGTCATGAACAAAAGAGGAAGTGTTTAGCGCAGAGTGCAACTTTTCCAGGTAGTTTGCATTCCAGACGGACAATTACAGATATCATGGTTTGGCTTTACATTGAGAGCTCTTGTTTTTCACGATCTATTAGGATTATGGCGATAATTTGATTGCATGTATTCAAAGTGGCTCTACAGATCGGACTGCCAAACCAGAACGTTTTTTTCTTCTAATTCTTGCAGTAATATAATTTTACATGGCTTTCAAACACAATTCCTCAGTTTTACATATCTCGTAATTGTGGTCACTATGTCCAGATATGAGTTTTTTTAGTCAAACTACTCTATTCATCTTATTAATGCCGGACACTCCAAAGCAGGGCACACCAAAGGCTTGCAGCTCTGTTGAACCTCTTCTCAACATGAAACAAAACGACACTCAGACTTACAAGGTAAGAATTTCTGTTATTAAAAATTGTTTGAATAGTTGTAGAAGGCTAGCTTGTATCCTTGCCCATCAGTCGTTTTAGATAGATAGATAGATAGATAGATAGATCGATAGATTTTTTTTTTCTGTACTCAATAAAAAACAATATGTTTAATATATTTTTTTCTTCACCATTTCCATGTGTCATGAATTAAAGCCTGCACAGGAAAATAATGCAAGCAGATGTCTTTTGGTGGAGGACGGAGCAGAAGAAAACATTCAGACTGTCATTGGTGATTGTAAGTTACAGTTCTCGTACTCAAATTATTATTTATGTAATTTACATAAACATCTTTATAAGTACAGCTCCTGTTGGTAGTACATAGTAAGGCTATTTCTTTGTGATGACTGCATTAAGTGTTTATGAAATTGCCTTTTGACGGATGACAGAGCCTATGAAATTAAATTTTTGTTGTTGTGTTGTTGCTTTTAGCCCAGTTTTGATAAGTTTTTTTTTTTTTTTTTTTTTTTTAACTCATTATTTAACCCATATTTTAGCTTTTAGGTCATCTCTATGCTAGTGTTTTCCTAAAGGTTAACAAACTTAACACAATAAAAATGTATAGTCTTAAAATTTTAAATTTGACTTAAAAATATTGATGACTCATCCTGAACTCACTCATTTTTTTAGGGATTCTCTCTATCCATACACTATTTTTAGAAAAATCATGTTAAAATGTATCAAATATGATACAGGCTTTTGAGGAACGTTTATTTGTGCATCTCTCAATCACTGTTACACTGACTTATATGTTCTGCCCCCCACAATAAAAACATTTAAATATAATCTTACTAAGACATATTATTGTGAGACATAGTGACAACTGATATTTATGTACATTTTATGAAAGTAGTCTGCTATACTGTTATATAGATCTTTTAGAGTACAAGCTGTCAAAATTTCCTCAATTTTTGCCCACATAAATATCAACAACTGCACCAAATTGCATGTTTTTGCTCAATTTGGGTCTCTAAATAAAACTGAGGTGTTTTTTCCTCCAATTATTAGAAACATATTCTCACTATATCATACTATATAAGCCATAAAAGCTTGATGTATCAAATATGCTACAAAACATAAAACGAATGCATTTTATTCATTTGATTTTTTAAATATTATATTTAAAGGTTCAAACTGTTACTATTATTTCATATGTCAGGCTTTACAGGGTTAATATATCAATACTCCCACTCTCTGTTCATAAAAACATTTGAAAACAAGCAGCTTTGTCATAATTATCATAATTTGAAATAGACCTAGCCTATAACTGGGAGATTTTGAATATTGTGCTGGACAACAGGGGGAGCCAAAAGTCAAAAAGGTTGAGAACCACTGATGTCCCCAACTTCCTTCTTCAATAGGAAACATTTCAAGCATTTCATCTTTAAAGCACTTCTGTCATAAGAAATCTTAATGGCATAAATGTTCAACACTAATTTTGTATTATTGTGTTCTTTTTTCATCAGCTGATAACAGGGGCTGTTCTGAAGATCAGGAAGGCGTGTTGCAGACATCAATCGAGCAACCTGAAAAGCCACAAGACGAAGAGTCTTTTGCATGTGAGCAATGTGGAAAGGCCTTTCCAAAGATGTTTTCTCTTCTGCGACACAAACGTGTGCATTTGGTCATAAAGAAGCACTGTTGTGAAAAATGCGGGAAGAAGTTCTCACAATTAAGAGCACTAGAAACTCATGTCCTCAAACATGCACAGAAGTTTGAGAAGAAGAAATTTCCTTGCAGTACATGTGGGAAGAGCTTCAAGGATCTCGCAGCGCATGAACGGGTTCATGCGGAAGTCAGACCATTTACCTGCGATATATGCGGACAGGGGTTCACGGTCAAAGGAAGTTTATACATGCATCAGAGGGTGCACACGGGCGAAAAACCATACACGTGTGATACCTGTGGGAAGTGTTTCTCCCTGATAGGCACCCTAAACTGCCACAAGAAGTTTCATTCAAATGACAGGCCGATAAAGTGCAGCCACTGCAATAAGAGCTTCAAGTGCAAGAGTCATTTGAGACGCCACCTTCCTGTGCACACCGGTGAGAGACGATATACGTGTGAAACCTGTGGTAAAACTTTTGCGCATCATGAAGCTATGACACGCCATGTCCTCATTCACACCGGTGAAAAGCCGTACATCTGTGAGGTGTGTGGTAAAAGATTTCGCCAGAGAAGCAATTTGAAAGTCCATATGCGGTTACACGAAGAGACGCAATTTAAGTGTGAAATGTGTGGGAAAACATTCCAGCATGAGTTTTTGCTACAGAGCCATATGTTAACACATAATCAGACTGAAAATTCAGGAGATAAGAGCAATGGCCAGTTTCTGAACTCCAACTCTGCATTTAAAACGCAGCCACATTCAGACAACGGCAAGCTGTTTACATGCAAATTGTGCGAGAAGAGCTACAGCAACGTTTATAATCTTCGCATTCATGAAAAGCTTCATTCGGGGGAGACCCCATTCAAGTGTGAGATCTGCGGTAAGGCCTACGCACTCAGGAAATCCTTTAAAACGCATATGTTGTGCCATTCAGGAGAAAGACCTTACAAATGCATAGCATGCGGGAAAACGTTCAAGTGGTCTGGCTCTCTGAAAATGCATATGAAGACTCATACTGATGAAAAAACTCACAAATGTAAGACTTGTGGAAAGACCTTTCGCTTGTATGGAAATTTAAAGCGTCACAAGCGTGTCCATACTGTGGAGAAGACGTTCAGTTGTAAGGTCTGTGGGGATGGCTTTCAGGATCCCAACCATGTTAAAGCACATATGCAAATTCATACTGGAGTGAAAACTTACACATGCCAGAAGTGTGGGAAGAATTATGTATATCTTAGACATTACATTGATCACAAATGCAAACCTGTGTGAAAAAGATGTGGTAGAAACTTGTAACAATTGCAGGACTCTTTTCATATTGTAATATTTACCAGGCAAACGTTTCCATTGTGAAAACATTAAAATAAAACACTACTGAACAAGCTGTTGTAAAATTTAATGTTGCATTTTCAATTATATGGACCTATATCAAGTTATTTGATGCATAATATCAGGGTACTTTCACAGAGTTATAATTGTTGTATATGTTGGCATGATTATGGGAAACCTGGGAAGTTTATATTGAGGAAATGATGTGTTCCAGGCCTGAGTTTCTAGTAATGCTCTGATATAAATAATTTAATCACTGGTCTTATGAAGATGCTTGCGAATAAATGTTATCGATTTATGCTTTTCAATGAATATAAATTTATCTGATGAAAGTCATCACAAATTACAGAAATGGTAATCATCAAAAAGCTTTCATGAGTCTTTGTTATAAAAATGACATTTGAGGGAATAAAATCACCATGGCACTTGTTATTAAACCATTGACCTTAAATATGAAAATTAAAATGTAATTAGGAATTTTATTATTAATTTTTGTAATTGAGCAAGCTTCCTTTGACAGCGCTGAAAGACTTTTATTTTGAAATTATCTTTTTCTGAAGTATTTGTTCCAGAGATCTTATTTTTAGGATCAAACTGATCCAAAAACAGCCTCTTATTAAACAAATAGCAAGTCATATAGCCTCAAAAGTTCAGTGCATACAAATATATAAGCCTTATGTTTTGTTTGTTAATCATAATCAAATATTAGGGTGAATGGCAAGCATTCAAGGAATTTTATTTTACAATATAATAAAGAGGTACACAGGATCAAAGAATATTGACAGGATGCTGTTCTGGAATATCTGAAGGATACAAGGGTATATTATAGGATTTAGATTTTAGTTTTTATTATTGTTGTCGTTGTTGTTAATGTAAAGTAGATTCATTGCCATATAATTCATGCTGCATACTCCTATACAGTAGGTGGCGGTATGCACCTGATAAGCCATAGTTGCAATCCGCCATAAAACTAAGAAGAAGAAGTATAATAAAGAGGAAGTACTTGCTGCTTAGTGCAAATGTTATAGGGAGTTCAACATTTTGTGTATTTTCCTCAAATTCTGGCTTTGCCAGCTGTCAATGACAAACTGAGTTGGATAATCTGCACGTCTCTTAACTGTGGTCACTATGGCCCGGTATGAGCTTTTTCAGAGTCAAACCACTCTGGTCATGTCATTACTGACGGACACTGCTAAGCAAGAGATACGAAAGGTTTTTACATGCTGCTACGATGAATCTCATCTCACCATCAAACCAAACGATTCTCAGATTCACATGGTATGAAAGTCCTTTAACGTGTATGGTTATGTGGTTGACTATGAGAACTGTGCTTTTTCCTTCGTTATATTTACATTTTTAAAACCTATAATTTCAGGGTTTTTGTTTTGTTCATAATTATAACATGTTCCTCGTATCAATGCAGCTTAATTCCATAATGGAAATGTTTGCCAAAGAAGCAGTGCAGAAGATTTGCAGTCTCTTCAGATACTGTTCATCTGTTGCACCAGTTCCAGCACAAATGTGTTTGAACGGCCGAGATGACATAAGGAAGACTTCATCTCAGATGGGACGTGATCTCAGTGGACCAACATCTATCCAAAACCAAGAGTTTCAGGGTACTTGACAGGTTTCAATATCAGGCCACTCTAGAGACTTATAAGCCTGAAGATTTAGCACTCTCTTTTCTCGTTCATTTTTGTTTTGTGTTCCTCTCTCACAGGAGATGCTATCTCTGTCTCTGTAAGTCCTCTGAATGAGCTTTCATCGCTGTCTCACCAGCAACCTTCAAGCACTGAGGTGAGTAGTAATAAAACAGTGCTATTTTAAAGAGGAATTTATTTTAAGGATATAACTTACAGGGTGCTAAATGTTGATTTGAAACATTTACATGTAATGTGAATTATAGCATGAACAGGACGGTAATGCAAGCCAGTGTCTTATGGTGGAGGACAGAGCAGCCATTCAGACAACATTCATCAGTGACGGTAAGAGTCCCAACTTTCAGTGGGTAATTACAAAGTCTCTACCATTTGCAAAAAATGATTGTCTCGAGAGCATCTAAATCTTTATTGATGCTGTTTTAGTCCACCAACACTTACACGCATTATTAGTATAGTAATATGACAGTGTTGTTATTAACTAAAATACTAACTAACTAACAAGCAACTGAAATAAAATAAGTCAAAGTACTAAAACTGAAATATTATATATATATATAATAAAAAAAAACCAAAAGCTATATATATATATATATATATATATATATATATATATATATATATAAGTACCATTAATAATAAACAAATCACATAACAGCATTACTAAAACTTAAACTAAAGTTAAAAGAAATGAAAAAAATTAAAATAAAGGCTAATTCACTATTTATTCACTATTACAAAAAAAGCTGTAATACATGAATAATACTAAAATGACACTGATATATTACATTTTTAAATATAGTTCTTGAATACAATAAAATTGTGTCATTTATTTTATAAATACATTATTATATAATTTGTATATTGTTGTATAATATGTTTTTATTATACAGTGGGTATGGAAAGTATTTGGACCCCCTTAAATTTTTCACTCTTTGTTATATTGCAGCCATTTGCTAAAATCATTTAAGTTCATTTTTTTTTCTCATTAATGTACACACAGCACCCCATATTGACAGAAAAACACAGAATTGTTGACATTTTTGCAGATTTATTAAAAAAGAAAAACTGAAATATCACATGGTCCTAAGTATTCAGACCCTTTGCTGTGACACTCGTATATTTAACTCAGGTGCTGTCCATTTCTTCTGATCATCCTTAAGATGGTTCTACACCTTCATTTGAGTCCAGCTGTGTTTGATTATACTGATTGGACTTGATTAGGAAAGCCACACACCTGTCTATATAAGACCTTACAGCTCACAGTGCATGTCAGAGCAAATGAGAGTCATGAGGTCAAAGGAACTGCCTGAAGAGCTCAGAGACAGAATTGTGGCAAGGCACAGATCTGGCCAAGGTTACAAAAAAATTTCTGCTGCACTTAAGGTTCCTAAGAGCTCAGTGGTCTCCATAATCCTTAAATGGAAGACATTTGGGACAACCAGAACCCTTCCTAGATCTGGCCGTCCGGCCAAACTGAGCTATCGGAGGAGAAGAGCCTTGGTGAGAGAGGTAAAGAAGAACCCAAAGATCACTGTGGCTGAGCTCCAGAGATGCAGTCGGGAGATGGGAGAAAGTTGTAGAAAGTCAACCATCACTGCAGCCCTCCACTAGTCGGGGCTTTATGGCAGAGTGGCCCGACGGAAGCCTCTCCTCAGTGCAAGACACATGAAAGCCCACATGGAGTTTGCCAAGATGGTGAGAAATAAGATTCTCTGGTCTGATGAGACCAAGATAGAACTTTTTGGCCTTAATTCTAAGCGGTATGTGTGGAGAAAACCAGGCACTGCTCATCACCTGTCCAATACAGTCCCAACAGTGAAGCAAGGTGGTGGCAGCATCATGCTGTGGGGGTGTTTTTCAGCTGCAGGGACAGGACGACTGGTTGCAATCGAGGGAAAGTTGAATGCGGCCAAGTACAGGGATATCCTGGACGAAAACCTTCTCCAGAGTGCTCAGGACCTCAGACTGGGCCGAAGGTTTACCTTCCAACAAGACAATGACCCTAAGCACACAGCTAAAATAACGAAGGAGTGGCTTCACAACAACTCAGTGACTGTTCTTGAATGGCCCAGCCAGAGCCCTGACTTAAACCCAATTGAGCATCTCTGGAGAGACCTAAAAATGGCTGTCCACCAACGTTTACCATCCAACCTGACAGAACAGGAGAGGATCTGCAAGGAGGAATGGCATACGATCCCCAAATCCAGGTGTGAAAAACTTGTTGCATCTTTCCCAAAAAGACTCATGGCTGTATTAGATCAAAAGGGTGCTTCTACTAAATACTGAGCAAAGGGTCTGAATACTTAGGACCATGTGATATTTCAGTTTTTCTTTTTTAATAAATCTGCAAAAATATCAACAATTCTGTGTTTTTCTGTCAATATGGGGTGCTGTGTGTACATTAATGAGGAAAAAAATGAACTTAAATGATTTTAGCAAATGGCTGCAATATAACAAAGAGTGAAAAATTTAAGGGGGTCTGAATACTTTCCATACCCACTGTATATTAGAAAGAAATATTTATTTCTGAAAGTCAACCTGAAATGAAAGGTGACCTTATTGACTGACTTTTTGGCACATTCTTGGTCTTATTGTTTACTAGTTTAATTAAAACCTTTCAGGCCAACAATTTACCCAGCATGAGTTTTGCTAAACTGTGAATATATGAATAGATTGTGACTGATGTAATGTTGTTTTTCATTTCGCCAGCTGCTGATGACATGGGCTGGTCTGAAGATCAGGAAGGCGTGTTGCAGACGTCAACCGAGCAACCTGAAAAGCCACAAGACAAAGAGTCTTTTGAATGTGAGCAGTGCGGAAAGGCCTTTCCAAAGATGCTTTCTCTTGTGCAGCACAAACGTGTGCATTCGATCGTGAGGCCGTACAATTGTGAAAAGTGTGGGAAGAAATTCACACTGCTGAGAGCGCTAGAAAATCACTTTCGCAAACACTCACAGAAGTTCGACAAGAAGAAATTTCCCTGCGCTACGTGTGGAAAGAGCTTCAGGGATCTCGCAGCGCATGAACTGGTCCATGCGGATGTCAAACCATTTACCTGTGATATATGCGGACAGGGATTCACAATCAAAAGAAGTTTGTACATGCACCAGAGGGTGCACACGGGCGAAAAACCATACATATGTGACACCTGTGGAAAGTCTTTCTCCCTGATTGGCACATTAAACTACCACAAGAGAATTCATTCAAATGACAGGCCGATAAAGTGCAGCCACTGCAATAAGAGCTTCAAGTACCATAAACTTTTGAAACACCACCTCCGTGTGCACACAGGCGAGAGACCGCACACGTGCGACATCTGCGGGAAAAGTTTTGCGCTTTCCGGGACTCTGAAACGCCACATCCTCATTCACACCGGGGACAAGCCGTACGTCTGCGAGGTGTGCGGCAGAAGATTCAGTCAGAGAAGCACTCTCAAAGGTCACATGCGAGTGCACGGAGAGAAGCGGTTTATGTGTGAAATGTGTGGGAAAACGTTCCAGTATAATTATATCCTAAGGAACCACATTCTAACACACAATCATGGAGATCCAGGAGATAAGAGCAACGCTCATCGCTGCGAAGTGTGCGGGAAGTTCCTGAGCTCCGCCTACGCATTAAAAACTCACCTGCAGCTGCATTCGGACAACAGTAAACCCTTTACGTGCACGTTATGTGACAGGAAGTACAGCAGCATACATTCCCTCCGGATGCACGAGCAGCTTCACACTGGGGAGAAACCTTTCAAGTGCGAGATCTGCGGTAAGGACTTTTCTCTGAGGGCTTCTTATAAAACCCATATGTTTCTGCATTCAGGAGAAAGACCTCACAAATGCGTTATGTGTGGGAAGAGATTCAAGTTGGCAAGCTCTCTGAAGATGCATATACGCACTCATACCGGTGAAAAACCTCACAAGTGTGAAACGTGTGGGAAGGCGTTTCATTTATCATCCAATCTGAAAAGACACTGGCTTGTGCACACTGGGGAAAAGCCGTTTACCTGTGACATTTGTTTGAAGAGTTTCACACAGCCCAACAATTTGAAGGCACACATGCACATTCACACTGGCAACAAGCCGTACACATGCACTAAGTGTTGGAAAAGTTTTGCCTATCAGAGAAATTACAAAGATCACAAATGCACTCCACTTTAAATGGTTTCAGCCTTATGAACAAATAACTAAATTGAGTAATGTTTACCTACAGGTTTTTTATGTAGGATTGTAAATACTTTTGTGAAAATTAAAAAGATTTTCATTGTTATTTTTGTCTTTTTTATCATCTATCTGACAGTTAAATGGTTTTTGTGTGTGTGTGTGTGTGTGTGTGTGTGTGTGTTTTAAGTTAAGAATATAAAACTGAAAGCCAATGTGTTAAAGGGATAGTTCACCCAAAATTTTGTAATCATTTTGTTGTTCCAAACCAGTATGAGTTTCTTTGTTCTGTTGAACATAAAGAAGATATTTTGAAGAATGTTGGTAACCAAACAGTTGACAGTAGCCACTGACTTATGTAGAAGAAGAAAAAAAAAAAAAACTATGGAAGTCAATGGATACCGTCAACCGTCTGGTTACCAACATTCTTCTCTCTTCTTTTGTGTTCAACAGAAGAAAGAAACTCGTATATTTTTGGAACAACATGAGGGTAAGTGATGAGACAATTTTTATTTTTGTGTAAACTACCCCTTTAATTCAATCTGTTAAAATCAAATTTATTATAATAAACATAATATCATCAGTTCCAATTAAGCATATGTGAAAATACTTTTTTTTTTGTTCAGGTCCCAATATAATGGTCTAACCAAAAACATCGATTTTTTTTTTTTTTTTTTTATATTAAGGGAGCAATAAAGTCTTTAGCCCCAACAACATGAGGACTTTCACTGCTTGTACTATCATTTAAAATATTCAGAAAATATATTCAATATTTTGTGAAAACATCTTGATTTTGTCACCCTCAACAAAATCACAAATGTCTTTTTGTCACCACCAAAAAAATATGTAGTGTATTTATATAAAATATGTCATTTGTGTGTGTGTGTTTTCCCTATGTTAGTGAGGACATTACATAGACTTCCATTGATTTTATACCAGATATTGATATTTCTATTGCCCAACTCAACCTCTACCCACTAAACATCACAGAAATGTGCAAAACACTAGATTTAAATAAAAAAGGAAAAAAAAACCGCTTTATTAACCTTTTAAACAATATCCTCACTGGTCGGTTGTCATAATATTTCATTATATAAGTGAGGATATTTGGCCTTCACAAGTATAGCCAAATCTGTACACAAACACACACGCACAGTTTTTATTTAGCATTTTTTTGCAAATAAACTCCAGTCCAGTGAGGGGCAGCACATGAGCACAAGCCCAATACTGTTCAGTACAAGAGAAGAAAACAGGTTAGGAAGCTTGTAATGGTTTTATTGAAACTATAATCTCTGTCATCAAAAACAGCAGCAGGAGAATAATGTCGTTGTTGGAGTCTGAGGTCGTCTCTGTTTTGGAGACGCTTGTAAAGGCAACGGTAAAAGAAATGACTAAGTTCGTGGACATATCAGGCATATCTCCACTGACAGAAACTAACGTTACAGCAAACAAGTCTGCCACCCCAGACTTTGCAGTAAGTGAACAAAAAGTTTACGAAATGACTGAATTTTTGCTTGTGGCATTTGTTTTTAAGCCACACATCATAACCTGCATGATTTAACTGGATATATGACATTAAATCAAATGTGTTAAGTGACTTATTATATAAAAGCATCAGATCCACACAAGTGTCACAGATAAAATGTTAATTTCTTGATATTGTGGTAACGTTACCCTAATAACATCGTTTAGAATAATTAATCTCTTTCCAGTTTCTCAGTTTGTTCACCAATTGTATTGTTGACTGCATCAAGCTCAACCATTCAAATCTGTTATCCAAATTAATGTAAGAAAAAATATCCAACAAATATTTTGGTCACAAGCTAGCTAGCCCCTACTGAATGACAGCTTAATTTAAGCTAGTTTATAATTGATTTCTTTCTATATTTTAGACCCACCTGAACTGTGTGTTAGAACGTAACGCAAAGGAAGCTGTGGGGAAAATATGCCAGCTTTTCTCTGCACTTCAGCATCTTGAAACAAGTCAGAGTGCACAGGATGGCTTGAAAACAAGACCAAAGCAAGTTGAGAAACGGCAGAAGACTCTACAGGGAGAGACTCATCTAACCGACGATGCTCTCCTCACAAGTGAGTCCAGTGACCAGCTTACTCTAGGTGAGATTCATTACTTATGCTTCATTCACACCACTGTGCTTCTCAGAGCAAATCATTAAGATTTATGATCTGTGCTGTTGTGCCATTGCAGTCTCTGGGGAGAACATCGATGTGAGTTGGGCACAGGAGGAGATTATAGAGACTGAGCATGTGAAAACAGTAAGTTATTCACACATAATGGAGCACAGCAGTTAGTTTCTTGAGGTAAAAATCTCTTGATTGTAGACAAATTGAACAATACCATACAGACCTACCATTAGCTCGGAGGTTAAACTATGGCATATGCTTCTGTGAAAGCCACATATTAGTGTGAAAAATCATGTTTAAAGGGCTAGTTCACCCAAAAATGAAATTTCTGTCATTAATTACTCACCATCATTTCGTTCCAAACCCGTAAGACCTTCGTTCATCTTCGGAACACAAATTAAGATATTTTTTATGAAATCCAAGAGTTTTTTTTTAATTTTTATCCTCAACAGAAAGGATAAAAAACAACATTCAAGGTCCAGAAAAGTAGTAAAAACATCGTTAAAATTGTCAACGTAATTAGAGTGGTTCAACCTTAATGTTATGAAGCGACGAGAATCCTTTTTGCGCGCAAAAACAAAACAAAAATACTGACTTTATTCAACAAATTCATCTCTCCCCTGTCATTCTCTTACGTTGTTTACATTGCATAGCTTCCAGGTTCTCTGTCAGAATGCCGGCTCATTATTGGCTGAGCAGCACGACATATGCATGTATGTTGATGCAGGAGCCGGCCAATAATGAGTCATGTTCTGATGTGGAAACTGGAAGCGCTGCCACATAAATAACATAGAAGAATGACAGGGAAGAGATGAATTTGTTGAGTAAAGTCATGATTTTTGTTTTGTTTTTGTGCACAAAAAGTATTCTCGTCGCTTCATAACATTAAGGTTGAACCACTGCAGTCACGTTGACTTTTTTAACGATGTCTTTACTACTTTTCTGGACCTTGAATGTGGTACTTACATTGCTTTTTATGGGGGACAAAAAAAACTCTTGGATTTTATCAAAAATATCTTAATTTGTGTTCTGGGGCCAGTTGTTCAAAGGTAAACTGATTGGATTTTGGTTATCGGATTGGATCAAATCTTGAAAATGGGTTGTTCAAAAGGAAAAAAAGGATTCTGAAATCAGATTAGATCACGGAATCCAATCCTAGTTTTAATCTGGATCAAACCTTCAGTTTGTGTTGTTCAAAACATGTCAGTATGATTTGGATAACTTTGATCCAAAAAAACAGGATTATCCTGATCCCAACAGGGGGTAGGATTTCAAGGTGGATTCCAGGAGGAAAATGTAGTAAAACTTTAAAACTGGTCAAAAAATACAACATTTATATCATGTAATATACATACACATTTTTTTATTTTGCTCTTGATTAGTTTAACTGTTAAATAAATTAGAAGTAGACATTAACCTACATATTTAGCCTTTCGGTAACCTACTGTAAAGTGAAAAAGATTTTGGTGCCATAAAACAATCCCCAAACAGCTGTAAATATCCAACAAAAATATTATATTTAATTCAAAACCCATATTCTTTCTATCATCATGTCCCTTTAGGGGCTCCATAGAGCACTGGTAATCCAGATTTGGTAATTTGGTAAGTGTGTATCTGGATCATGGTGATCCAATCCAATTTTTCTTTGAAAAAACCAGCACAAAAGTAAGATGGATTACCTGATCCTGGATAGCAAAACATGGGATTTCCAAATTCAGATCATTCTGATCCAGATTAAACTTTTTGAACAACTGGCCCCTGAAGATGAACGAAGGTCTTACAGGTGTGAAAAGACATGAGGCTGAGTAATAAATGACAGAAATGTAATTTTTGGGTGAACTAACCCTTTAATTTTTGAATTCCAGGTGAAGAACTTAACTACTCATAATTCTAAAGACAGTAGTATTATATTATAACATTTGTCATTTTTTGATATCATTTACAATGCTATATCAATTACAATCAAAGTTTATAATGTCTAATTAATCTCAGAGCTGGCTCATTTGGTTCAAGGCTAAGAACTCTTTATCAAATTAATTTTTTTTAAAATATTTTGAAAAGATTCAGGGCTGCTGAAAAAGTGGTTCCTATTGTACTTTATACAAGAGGTGGGTTTAATTTAGCAGCTTGCATAACCTAATAAACTCTTAGCTGTAATTGTACACTAGCGTTCAAAAGTTTGGGGTCAGTAAGATTTTTTTTTTTTTTTTAAAGAAATTTTAATTTTTTAACTTTTATTCAACAAGGACACATTAAATTCATCAAAAGTGATACTATAGAGATTTATATTTCAAATGAATGCTGTTCTTTTGAACTTTCTATTCATCAAAGACTCAAAAGATATCACGGTTTCCACAAAAAAATTAAGCAGCACAACGGTTTTTCACATTGATAATAATAAGAAATGTTTTTGAGCACCAAATCAGCATATTAGAATGATTTCTAAAGGATCATGTGACACTGAAGACTGAAGTGATGACTGCTGAAAATTCAGCTTTGACATTTCAGGAATAAATTGCATTTTAAAATTTAGTAAAATAAAAAATCTTTACTCCAAAATCTTACAAAACATTAAAAAATCTTACAGACCCAAAACTTTTTAATGGGAGTGTATATCGCAATAATACATTTCTTTCATGTTGACTTAAATTGTTCTCTTTTTCTGTTTTGAAAAGCCCACTCAAACACAGAAGACGGTGATCATTAAGGATGACAAGTCAGTGGATTTTTCAGAAAACAGCAACCATCCTCGATTTGTGGCTTTGCAGGAAGATATGATACTGTGGGATGATACGGTGGAAGATGATGAGGAAGAATCTAGAATTTTGAGCGTTTTAAAAGCAGAAGTGTTCAGTTGAGATGTCGGAAGAAAGGCAAAGCGTTCAGCTGTAAACACTGTCGAAGGAAATTTGACTCGCTTGTTCTGCTGAGAGCTCATCGGGTCGTTCATGTAGCGGGAGAGAAAACCTTCAGCTGCTCGCAGTGTGGTCGGCGCTTTGGCAGTAAAGGCAATTTGGATGTGCACTACCAGCTTCATACTGACAAGAGCCCTTATGTTTGCAATCATTGCGGCAAGACCTTCACCGAACACAAACAGCTGATGTATCACCAGAGGATTCATAACCAAGACAAGACTTTTATGTGTAAAGTTTGTGGGAAGTCTTTTCATCAAGCTTACAGTCTCAGGAAGCATCTGGTCGTGCATTCAGGAGAGAAGCTGCATAAATGTGACGTATGTGGAAAGAACTTCCACTTTCGAAACAATCTACTCCGGCACCAGAGAATCCATACAGGCGAGAAGCCGTTCACGTGCCAGACGTGTGGGCGAAGTTTCAACCAGCTTGATTCGCTGAAGGCACACAAACTAACTCACACCGGCGAGAAACCGCACAAATGCAAACTGTGCGGTCAGGGCTTTGTCCAGAAGTGGATGCTCCGGCTGCATGAGGGAGAGCAAACGGGACAAACCGGGCATGGATGCGTTGTATGCGGGGAGGTTTTGGGTTGCGTAAACGCCCTGAAAACGCATCTCCCTATTCATGAGGGAGAGTTTCCGGTCACCTGTACGGTGTGTGGAGAGACTCTGGGCTCTATTAACACCTTGAAATCTCACCATCATAAACAAACTGTCACTACCACCAAACACAGCTGTTGTGTGTGCGGAAAGTCTTTTCAGAGTGTTGCCGGAATGAGAACTCATGAGATGATTCATACAGGAGAGAAGCCCTATTGCTGCTCAGTGTGTGGGAAAACATTTCGGCAGCAGAATTGCCTTAAGGCTCACCAGACCTTGCATACCGGCGAAAAACCTTTTAATTGCGACGTGTGTGGAAAACGTTTTCGCACATTGGGAAATCTCCGTCGACATCAGCGCATACACACCGGAGAAAAGCCGTTCAGATGTGCCACATGCGGGCGGGAATTTAACCAGTCAAATTCACTCAAAGCTCACATGCACGTTCACACTGGGGAGAAGCAATATGTGTGTGACAAGTGTGGGAAGTGTTTTGCTTATCTAAGAAATCTGAGGTCCCATAAATGTGTATAGATTTAAAGGGATTGTTCACCTGAAAATTGTCATCGTTTACTCTTGATACAGCTTTCTTTTCTTTATTTTTTTCTTTTAAAAACAACCCTCTTTGGACCCCATTGACTTCTGTGTTCTGGAGAAAGAAGGAAAATCGTACAGGTTTGGAGAGGCAGGTGGGTGAGTAATCGATGACAGAATTTACAGTTTTGGGAAAACTATCTCTTTTAAGTTACACAGTTAAACTGTTCCAGACAGGAATATGTGTGTCTTAATAGGGATCTGTGAGCTTTGTTAATATGCAGATGATTTTTTCAGTTCTTCAGTTTGATATAAATATTTCAGTACATTAGTTTCCTTCAAAAATCTGTTTAATGTAGAAAATTATCTTCAAATTTATGTGAAATAAACTGTAAAGCTCTTTGTTATGACAAATAAATCAAAGTCATCAGATTATCTAGTGATCTAGTCTTTTGGTAATGTCTGAATTCTTTTTTAAATGCATTCTTTAATCTTTGAATTTTTAAATTGGGAAATGAGACAGAATAGGGAAATTTCCTTTCCTGCTCCATAACTTGCAAAATAGTCTTAAAAACCAACATAAAACATAATTGATAAGATCTAATCAAATCATTACATTCAATTACAGACACAGTGTTTCTTCTTTAAAATGTTTTAATTCAATTTAAGAACAAGCTTAAGGATGTGAGCAACATGCATATAATGCTATATTTTGATCATGATTATTTATTTACATAATAAAATGTAGCCTACATCATTTGTCTTGGTTCTAGTTGGTTACATGGCTTGTAACAACAGTGCTGTGTTAATTTGACCCATATTCATTTTGATTTAGATGCTTGAATGTTAGTCAAGGAAATACTGGTAACACTTTACAATAAGGTTCATTAGTTAACATTAGTTAATAATGAACTGCACTTCTACAGCATTTATTAATCTTTGTTAATGTTAGTTTCAACCTTTACTAATACATTATTAAAATCATGTATTTGTTAACATTAGTTAATGCACTGTGAACTAACATGACAAACTAACATGTTTGTTAACTAACCTTAACAAAGATTAGTAAATACAGTAACAAATGTATTGTTCATGGTTAGTTCATGTTAGCTAATACATTAACTAATGTTTAACTAATGAACCTTATTGTAAAGTGTTAGCAAAATACTGTATTAATAATACTGACTTGATCACACAAAAGTTAAAACATTATTGGTTGTGGATATTCTGACTTCCTGTATATGAATTTCCTAGATGTTTAATTATTCCACTCCATTTAAAAAAAGTGTTACTTGTTTCCAGTTTGAAAACAGGAAAATCTTCCATACTGATAACCCTTAAAAACAAAAATAACTAGTAAAATATAATTTAGATATAGATGTTTTATGGCATTTCCTTATCTTCCACACTTCCTGAATATACTGTTCATCTTCCATTATTGCAGGTCTCTACCCAAGTTGCATTATTACTTTTCAACCTTTTTTTTTTTTTTAACAAACTACAGTGATTTCATTATGAAAAAGAGGTAGACTAAAAAAAATCCACAAATACATTGTCCAAAACATTTGTCAGATGTACAGAAGTTACAATTTAATCCAGGCGTCTATGAATATGAATTAATACCTTAGTTGTAAGTTTCTTGTCATCCTTTTTTATCTTATCATCCATTTTTTATTGACAAGCTTGGGCCAATGAAATGAAGAAGTACACAGAAAATGTTTATATTTGTGAAGACAAATCTGATTAAACTAGTTTTACAGAAAAGCAACCACAATTTACAGCCGGTCGTACATCTTTACCTTGAGATCTAGTTCTTAGAAACACCCAGATGAGTGAATGCATAAGAATCTGAATCTCTGAGTTCTGAAATGAGTAAATGGAAATCCCCTCTAGCAGCATCAGAATGTGGCCTCATTAAAATGCTTTGTCTTGTCACACGCTCTGAGAATAGGCTGCAAGTATTCAGCATAGCAGTTTATTTTATAGAATAATAATGTAAAACAAATCTCAGATGCATCATTTTTTCAGTGTATTATGGAATATATATTGCTTCTCTGATGAACATTTGCATTTCAGATATATTAAAAGCATAAATCCCTTGCACACAAGCAGTGGCGGTTTCTTTTCTCAACACTTTAACCACATATATGGTGGTTTAGCATAGCACAGCAATCTCATAAGAAAAGTAAAACCAGAAAGAAAATAATCAGAACTGTTTGTTTCTCCATATTTAAAGAGAAACAGGCTGAACTTATGCAATTATGTGATAACGTTGATGGGAAAAGAGCTGGGTAGGAGAGATTTTGCCCAGAGGAGCACATGGGTGTAGGTTTGACCAACTGAGAATTATTGTTAAACCACTGACTTAGATACAGAATGAACACACAAGAGCAATCCCATGGATTCCCATCAAGATGGATAAATGCTCGGTTTCCTAGAGGCATCAGAGTCCCGTTTTCCATTGAGTGGAGTTGATTAAATTTAATATCGAGTTCACGTAATTTCACTAAGCCTTGAAACTGTGCTGGATGAATATGCTGGAGATGGTTTCTGTCCAAATGGAGCTCTTCCAAATTGACTAGAGCAGAGAACACTTTGGTGGGCAAGTGTGTCAGCTGATTGTTTTGCAGGTGGAGCATTGTGAGACTTCTCAAAGATGTGAAGATACCATCTGGAAGCTTATTGAGAGTATTAAAGCTCAGATCCAGATCTTTCAGTTTGGACAGATCTTTAAAGATATTGGAGGAGATGGAATGCAATTTATTGTTGGACAAATCTAGAACCCTCAGGTCTGTAAGACCTGTGAAAAATCCAATAGGGATGGTTTCTATCCAGTTGTTGTTCAGCCATAACTCCCGTAAATGAATAAGGCTAGTCAGTAGCTCTGTAGATAGTCTTTCCAGGTGGTTGTTGCTGAGTTTCAGAGTCCGTAGTCTGGCTTAATCCTCTAAAGGACACCTTTGGAATGGATTGGATATGATTTTTCTCCAGATTGAGATCTCTCAGGTGATGTGTCCTTCTGAAGAGGTGTTTAGGAATCTTCATGAGGTTGTTGTTGCTAAGATCGAGATGCTTAAGCTTCCTTAGCTTCAAAAATGTGCGTGAGTGGAGCTCTGAAATGTGATTGTTGTCCAATTGTAGATCGTGCAATGCTGAAAGTGGGTGAAAGAGGTCCAGTGGAATAGCAAAAATATTATTGCTGTCCAGCTGGAGTTCAGTTAAGTTGCTTAAGTTGTTAAACACGATGTTCGGAAGAGACATCAGATTGTTGTGATACAAATTAAGGCTCTCAAGCTTCCCCACGTCTTGAAACACGTGTGGTGTAAGTGTCTCCAACTGATTGTAACTCAAATCCAATGCGCCCAACTGGGAAAGACCTCTGAGAGAACCGTCAGACATGGAAACAAGAGCATTATAACTCAAATCCAAATGCTTCACTTTAGGAATCTTAGAGAAAATGTCCTCGGGAATTGAAGTTATGGAATTTTTTTGAAGATAGAGGCTATAGAGGTTTGGAGTATCTTGAAGGACACTTGGTAGGTATGGCATCTAGTCCATTTCGACTAAGATCGAGGTGATCTAGCCATATGGCACCCTTAAAACTCCCATTGCCTACACTTTTTAGGTTGTTTATTGACAGATAGAGTTTAGCTAGATGGGTGCAATTCTCAAATACATCCACCTCAATCATTTCGATCATGTTATTTCTCAGTTGGAGGTCCATAAGAGGCAGGAGCTCCTTCCAGGACCCCATATGATAAACTAAATATTTGGTTCATATTCAGATTGAGGATGTTGAAGTTTGGTCAGACCATATAGAAACATCTGAGGAAGAGTTTTAATAAAATTGTCACTGAGATCCAGCACTGTGAGGTTCAGCAGCCCGTGAAATTGTCTTGGTCCTAATGTACTCAGTTCATTTCCACTCAGAAATAGCTTTGAAAGACTGCTCATGTTCTGCCAGTTGGTATTCAGTGACATATTGAAGACATTCTTGGTGAGGTCGAGAACCAACAATTTTTCCAAACCTTCATTTGGGAGAGCTTGAATCATGTTATGTGTAGCATATAAATGCTTGATACCCTGTGGCAGATGAGGGAGTTCCAAAAGTTTCTGGCTTGAACATACTATGATGTCAGTATCTTCACATTTACATGGTATCGGACAGGCGTCAACCAATGCGATGAGAGCCAGAACCACTGACAATGGCCAAAACATTTTTAATGATGTGATCTGAAAGACCTAAAGAAACCCACAAGTTACATTGTGACACAATGTGAAACCGGGCATATATTCAAATGTTCTCCCTTTCATTTTAAACAACTGACAGCGAGTTATGAGACAGAATGAAAGTATTTTAATGCTTTTTTTTTTTTTGCTGAGATTTTAATAAAATCATAGCAGAAAATCCATTCTCATCTATCATTTATTTCATTTTTATTAGTTTTTGAAATTATCAATCATGTATCATATTAAAAAATCAAATTATAAAAATGTTGAATGGTAACACATTTTTAAATGTCACAAATCTATTAACTAGATGTACCTCTACATTTAAATACACACAACTGATATATCATCAGCAACTTTAATGTTTCTTTTACGTTGTTCTTAATGCATATAGACAGACTTACCTGCAAAAAGCCGGCCAGCAAACAGAATGGTTGTGAAATTTGTGAAATGCCCCGTATCACAATAGCATAAGGTAAAAAAAAAATGACCTGTCAGCAGAACAACATCCTATCTTTGATGTCACATGCGATACATCCTTGAAGAAAAAAAACAAAAAAACATTTCATCTTAACCACATGAACGCAACTAAAATCTCACCACAGCTTGGGGAAACTCAGCAAAAACAATAGACAACAGGTAGCTACATTTCAAAACCATACAAACAGGTGAATGAAAAAAAAAAAAAATGGGTTGTGGCTAATGTACCATAAACATTTTTATATATTGGTTTAAAAAGTAGTGAAATAGGCATTATTCATTAAATTATTTATATCTTTGTAGTATTGGAGGGACCACCAGACTCTCTCTCTCTCTCTCTCTCTGACTCTCTCTCTCTCTCTCTCTCTCTCTCTCTCTCTCTCTCTCTCTCTCTCTCTCTCTCACATAAACACACACACACACAATCCATCCCTTTACACAGGCTACCTAAAATGGTGCCTTTGAAAGGCACTGTATTAGTTTAATCATTATCATTATAAATGTATATTTTTAATAAAAATAACTCTATAAATGATTTGCAAATGACACACAAGAGGCGGGTCACATGTGGCGTGGAATGATGGCCATTTTGAGTTGACATCATTGTAGTCCTTAGTTCACAACACTTAAGTCAGCACTTAAGAATCCATCTTATACTTTACTAAAAGTTGCTTTTAGCTTCTTTATAAAAGTCTCCTACTCTTAGAAAAGTCCTACTCTTTAATAAGAATTTTTTGACACTTAAGTTAAAACTTAAGACTATTCTTAAGAGCATTTCTGAGAAGTTTTATACATACGGGCCCAGAACAAAACCGAGCACCTTTGTCTTCGAAACCGGCTGTCTTTTGAAAGCTCATGACTGAACACCACCACTGAAATCGCGTAACCTAACAAAACCGGCCATCAGTAAAATCTCATAACAGAACAAAACTGACCACCTTTGACTTCAAAATCTCATAAGAGAGCAAAGGAACCAAACCGGCCGTCTTTTGAAAGCTCATGACAGAACAAAGCTGGCCACCTCTGAGATCGCGTAACCGAACAAAACAGACCACCTTTGTCTTCGAAATCTCGTAATAGACGGAAGGAACAAAAAAACAGCCATCTTTTGAAAGCTTGTGACTGAATAAAGCCCATCACCACTGTGATTGCATAACCTAACAAAACCGGCCATCAGTAAAATCTCATAACAGAACAAAACCGACTGCCTTTGTCTTCGAAATCTCGGAAGAGAGCGAAGGAACAAAACAGGCCGTCTTTTGAAAGCTTATGACTGAACAACGCCCACCACCACTGAGATTGCGTTAACAAAACCGGCCATCAGTGAAATCTCGTAACAGAACAAAAGTGACCGTTTTGTCTTCAGAATTTTGTAAGAGAGCGAAGGAACAAAACTGGCCATCTTTTGAAAGATTATGTCTGAACGAAGCCCACCACCACTGAGATCGCATAACCTTAAAAAATGTCCATCAGTGAAAAATCAAAACAGAACAAAACCGACTGCCTTTGTCTACAAAATCTCGTAAGAGAGTGAAGGAACCAAACTGGCCATCTTTTGAAAGCTTATGTCTGAACGGATCCCACCACCACTGAGATCACGTAACCTAAGAAAACCGGCCATCAGTTAAATCTAGAGACAGAACAAAACCGACCACCTTTGTTTTCGAAATCTCGTAAAAAAAAAGAAGCAAAGTAACCAAACTGGCCGTCTTTGGAAAGTTCATGACAGAACAAAATCCCAACACCACTGAGATTGCGTAACCTAAAAAAAGTGACCATCAGTGAAATCTCATGATATAACGAAACCGATAGCCTTTGTCTTCAAAATCTGGTAAGAGAGCGACGTGACCAAACCGGCCGTCTTTTGAAAGTTCATAACACAACAAAATCCCACCACCACTGAGCAGAGGTGGGAAGTCCAGGGGTCAGAGAGTAAAAGTCCTGCCATATTTTTATTCCACCCACTGAAGCATTAATGAGATAAATAAGTGTTTAATTGAGTGATGATTGACCATTATTGAAGACACCTGATGATAACAAGCAGAATCACCAAAGGAGAAAATCACTATTTTTAAGTTACCATCATCGAGGTCAGGGTTTGTTTTAGTCGAGCTCTTGACCCTTGACTTTTTAATATTAGATTTTGTTTGGGCAGTTTTAACTGCATTAAAACCAACCAGACAAGCAAAGTTAAAAGATGATCAGGTGGTGTTGGTTATGTTTTTACATAATCATTATTTGATCTGAATCACTTAAAACCCAATCTTAGTTAGATTTACATTATTGATTATAGCAGCATTGTAATCCTACAGCAGAATATCAGCTTTATCAATACAAAGTTTTTTATCACAAAAAAAAATTATTTTAGGCACACACAGACATCAAGAATCAGCGTATGAATCTCAACAACGGTGACAAAACATATTCTGATAAACAGATCAACTCTGAACATTAGAAAACAAGCTACTAAAAAGTCACAGAAAAACAGCAAAATGTAAATAGTGAGAATAAAGAAAATTACTAAGACAATTCAGCTCATAATTTATTCATGCAGCAATGCATGATGGGAGGCATGGATGAATTTTGATTGGTGGCACCCAGAATGCATTGCAACATGCTTTATTACTCTCACCACTGTTGAGATTCACAGACTGATTCTTGATGTCTGTGTGTTTAAATGAAACTTTTTTTTTTTAAATCATAAATTTTGTATTGTAAAAGTTGATCTTCTGCTGTAGAATCACAGTGCTGCTGTAATCAGTAATTTAAGTCTAACTAAGATTGGGCTCTAAATGAGTTCAGTGATTCAGATTGAATAATGATTATGTGAAAACATAACCAAAACCATTTTTTAACTTTGCTTGTCTGGTTGGTTTTAATGCAAATAAACCCCCCCAAACAAAATCTAATATTAAAAAGTCAAGGGTCAAGAGCTCAACTAAAACAAACCCTGACCTCGATGATGGTAACTTAAAAATAGTGATTTTCTCCTTTGGTGATTCTGCTTGTTATCGTCAGGTGTCTTCAATAAAGGTCAATCATCACTCAATTAAACACTTATTTATCTCCTTAATGCTTCAGTGGGTGGAATAAAAATATGGCAGGACTTTTACTCTCTGACCCCTGGACTTCCCACCTCTGCCACTGAGATTGCATAACATAAGAAAACAGGCCATCGGTGAAATCTAGAGACAGAACAAAATCGACCGGTTTTGTCTTCGAAATCTAGTAAAAAAAGCAAAGTAACCAAACCTTTATCTTCAAAATCTTGTAATAAAAATACCAAACTAATCAAACTGGCTGTCTTTTAAATGTTCACGACAGAACAAAATCCCACCACCACTGAGATTGCATAACCTAAAAAAAAACGGCCATCAGTGAAATCTTGTGATATAAGTAAACCGGCCGCCTTTGTCTTTGAAATCTTGTAAAAAAAGCAACCAAACTGGCTATCTTTTGAAAGTTCATGACAGAACAAAATCCCACCACCACTGAGATCACGTAACCTAAAAAAAAACATCCATCAGTGAAATCTGGAGACAGAACTGAGCATCACCAGAATCTAAACTATGAGTGTATTATATGTTTGTTTTGCATTAATTAATGTTGTTGTTTTTTTTATTATTATTTTGTCACCATTGTTGAGAATCATATGCAGAATCTTGATGTCTGTGTGACTCTACATGATGCCGACTGAATAATTTCTGCATAATGATAAAAACTTTCAAAATACCAAAGCAGGACAGGATTTTATGCATTATCGTGACTACAATATTCAGAGATCAGTAAGACCACTGTATGATGATATAATCATCTATAATCATAAACAATGAGCAACCAAAACCATTTGATCAGATTTCTACTTTCTCAAAACTTTTTTTTTTGTAACAAATGCTTTGGAAACACACAGTTACATCAATTGGAGAAAAATTCAAACATCAAGGGTCAGGAGCCCAACTAAAGCAACCGCTTACCTCCGCAACGGTGACATTTATAAATTTTGATAAAACATCAACACCTCATTAAGAAGATTTGTATGAAAGAAACAAAGTCAGAGTGGTTTGTAATAAGTGAAGATGCTGAGATCTAGAGAGATCTGTGTTTAATGTTCTGTTTCTGTTATCTGAGTTGTTGATGCAGTGATACAGTAGTTACATTAGCTCATGCGTGTGCTGTTGTCAGCTAATGACTTACTGCAACAGATTTGCATTTTATAGAAAAGGTTTCATAATATTAATCCAGGAATTACCTGTAAAGAGCTTTTTTTTGTAAGACATTTGAGAAAAATTAGTTTTTGTTTGAACAGCCACTTTTGTTTGTCAATTTAGTTCTAATTTTCAATTATTATTTTTTTTCAATATTTTTTGACAAGGGCAGCAGGGATGTTCTGAGAACATTTCCAAATAAAGTATGGTTCCCTAAACATTCAAAGAACGTCTTGAATGTTCTGTGAAGGTCCAACCAAATAATGTCCCCCAAACCCTAAAAGAACTCCACATCGTGACCATTTCTGAACATACTGGGAACGTTACAACGTCCTTAACACCAGTGGGGACGTTCTGAGAATGTTCTGGGAACGTAAAATTTCTAGTGGGGATAACTACTACATTAAAGGATTAGTTCACTTTCAAATTAAAATTACCCCATTTACTCACCCTCAAGCCATCCTAGGTGTATATGACTTTATTCTTTCTGACGAACACAAGCGGAGATAATAATAAATATCCTGACGCATCCGAGCTTTATAATGGCTGTAAGCGTTACCAAACGAGTATGAGCTGAAGAAAGTGCCTCCATCCACATCTATCTATTATAAACATATTCCACACGACTCCGGGGGGGTTAATAAAGAAGTGAAGCAATGCATTTGTGTAAAAAAACAAAACAAAAAAACATCCATATTTAACAAGTTATGAAGTAAAATAACCACTAGACTGCCTTCTGTATTCAAGTTACAGAAAAACTGAACTGGCATTGTGTCAGATAAGCTTTTTCCATAAGTTTAACAGGGAAGGCTTAACATAAGCTTTTTGAACTGCAAGAGTTTTACACTTTCTTCATTAAGTTGAATACGGAAGGTGGTCTGGTGGAAGCTAGATATTTTACTTCAGAACTTGTTAAATATGGATTTTTTTTTTTTTTTTTACACAAACGCTTCACTTCAGAAAGCCTTTAATAACCCCCCAGAACCATGTGGAGTACATTTATGATGGATGGATGTGGATGGAGGCACACGCTTCATACTTGTTGGTCTTGCTCACTGCCATTATAAAGCTCATATGCGTCAGGATATTTTTTTAATATATCTCTGATTGTGTTCATGAGAAAGAAGAAAGTCATATACAACTAGGATGGCTTGAGGGTGAGTAAAGCTTGGGGTAATTTTCATTTGAAAGTGAACTAATCCTTTAAGCAATTCTAAGATTGCATTCTGTGCATTTGTCGTGTTGTGTGTACTAAAGTCTGTCAACCATCATTAGAGTGACACCCTCAGGCTGAATAATGCAAGGACATTAGAATTCTGCCAAAAGTATGTCTGATGTGTTCAGCGATTAGGAAGCTTACACAATGTTTATCATAAACTAGCACTAAGACACAGAATCTACCCTACCTAAATACGGCCAGGAGCCGCTACTGGTCAATACCGTCCCCCTCCCAAACAGAGCTCAAAAGTGGGCTGCCTTGTTTCCAAAGACTTGGCATGCATTTAACACAGCATAATGGGTTGATTTATGCAAGTTCATTTTACAGGAATACTAGTTAGCTATTTTTGAGTTAATATTTCTAGATTAACTTAAATCCTGTAAAAAATTGTAAAATATACTACACAACCACTCTTTAGCCTACAAGAAACGTCCTTTGTGTTGGATGAATACAGCAAAAAATAACCTCCAAAAATGACCCAACAGGCTCAACCCACGGCTCACGCTCAATACGTGAAAGCTCTTCATTCACTGCCTGACAAAACAAGGAAATGAATTAATTCACTGTACGATCCATTATTAACCAAAAGATGGCGCAGTTGAGATGAACAATGGCTTTTGCCATTCAGAAGTTCTGGACAGTCAGTAAAACAAATATTTTGGGAGATGTTTTCAGTTAATATCCAGCATAGTCCAACAAATCTAGAATTTTCTACTTGTAAACAAAAATATTGATATGTACTGGATATTACTGTGTCGACATTATAGGTTTCAGGTTAGTTCTTCCAGTAAATACCCAGCCAGCACAGCTATGTGTGGCCCAGATGGGTGTCACCTGGGCTGTCTAACTGGGGCCCAGCCGGTTTTGTCCACAGTTTCCATGGAGGCCCCACATGTGTTAGCCCAGATGAAATGAACACTGCTCAGTGTGCACACTACAGGCTGTTAAATGTAACACAGAAACATGCTGGAGTTAATGAGATAATTAGGTGATAATGAGCAGAATCGCCGAAGGACAGAGGAACAACAAGAACTACAACTTCAGCCATAGCTTTAGATGAAATCAACTGAAGATAAAAGACATTAAATGTCTCAAGATCTGATTAAACATCTCCACAAACAGCATTACCAGCTTCATTTATTATTAACCAGACTGTCTTAATTTATGCATCTACAGAAGTTGTTATTGAGAATTACCAGAGGTTTAGATGTTGATGATTTGTTGAAAATAAGTTTGGTTTGATGTCACCATGATCGAGATCAGTGCTTGCTTCAGTTAGGCAGTTTGACTTGACTTTTTTTTGTGTGTGTGTGTGTGTTTCTCTAGCTGCTCTAGCTGTTTGTTATGCCAAGAAAGGCAAAAGACAATGTGGTCAGCTGTTAGATGATAAGAATGTAATCATCATTTAGTGGCTTAATTCACTGATCTAATGACTGAGCTTTTTAGGAGCAAAATGTGATTAACTTTGTGCTGGATCTTTTCTAGAATTACAACAATAAAACAGTTTTAATCAGAAAATTTGAAAAACACATTGTTCACTAAACACTTCAAACCTCCTGCAAGATTTACTTATACACAGACATCAAGAATCAGCGTATGAATCTCAACAATGGTGACATGCTTCATGCCGCAGTGCATTCTGGGAGCCATGGATGAGTTTTGTATGAGGCACCCAGAATGCATTGCAGCATGAAGCATTTCACCATTGTTGAGATTCATACGCTGATTCTTGATGTCTCTGTGTGAATAAAACTAGCAGGTGTTTTAAAGTGTTTAGTGTACATTGTATTTTTCAGATTAATTATTTTGATCTGATTTATTCAACTGTTTTGTTATTCTAGAAAAGATCCAGCACAAAATTAATAACATTTTTTTCATATAAAGCTCAGTCATTAGATCAGTGAATAAAGCCGCTATGTGGTGACAATTATATTCTTATCAAACAGCTGACAACAGCTAAACACATTGTCTCTTGCTTTTCTCACCATAACAAACAGCTAGAGCAGCCAGAGAAAAGCCAACACTAAAAAAAAAAAAAAGTCAAACTGCCTAACTAAAGTAAGCACTGACCTCGATCATGGTGACATCAAACCAAACTTATTTTCAACAAACCATCAACACCTAAACCTCTGGTAATTCTCAATAACAACTTTTGTAGATGTATGTCAGAAATAAAGTCAATCTGGTTAGTAATAAGTGAAGCTGGTAATGCTGTTTGTGGAGTTGTTTAATCAGATCTTGAGAGATTTAATGTCTTTTATCTTCAGTTGATTTCATCTAAAGCTATAGATATGGCTGAAGTTGTAGTTCTTGTTGTTCCTCTGTCCTTCACTGAGTCTGCTCATTATCACCTTATTATCTTATTAACTCCAGCATGTTTCTGTGTTACATTTAACAGCCTGTAGTGTGCACACTGAGCAGTGTTCATTTCATCTGGGCTAACCCATGTGGGGCCTCCATGGAAACTGTGGACAAAACCAGCTGGGCCCCAGTTAGACAGCCCAGGTGACACCCATCTATGCCCCACATATCTGTGCTGTCTGGGTAATTAGTTTAAAACACCAATGATCCACCAAATCACATGGAAAGTCAAACAGGTGGTAAATAAATATTCTTCATTATGTTGAGTTCATAGCACATTTACTGGTAAAAGGAACTGCATGAATTATGTAATCATTGCATTCTAACAAGAGTTGTTTTTCCCAGCCTTGATGCAGTTGGTTGACATTTATCAATCCAGAGAACAGTAAATTCTAGATTTTATCTGCAATTTGACAAGTATACTGTATGTTAAGTCAGTCCATTTCCCTGTTTTGTTAACCATCAGCTTTTGCATCACAATAATAGCCATAAATATATAAAATCAAATGAATTAAACAATTATGCTATCATGACCTGAAGCAACTAAGCTTTAATCAATCTCAGCCCAAAGTAAATACTGGATATTTAGTCTTGTGCCTTTTTGTCTGTTTGTGTTTGCAATTTGGTAATGATCTGTGCATTTTCCATCATGATGGACCACCATGTCACAAGGCAAGAGTGATAATGAAGTGGCTCGGAGATCATCGCATTGAAATTTTGGATCCGTGCAGATCTCAATCCCATAGAGAACCTGTGGTCAATCCTCAAAAATGAGTGCACCCACAAATTGTGATCAACTCCAGTACTAATAAGGCAAGTACGGATCGCCATCAGTCAGGATTTGGCCCAGAAACCGATATCCAGCATGCCAGAGTGAACTGCATTGAAGTGAAGAAGAAGTGTCAACAAAGAATCTGCATATATTGAATGTTTTTGCCAATAAAAGCCTTTAAAACTTATGAAATTCTTATCATTGTTTTCCAGTATCTACAAATACTGAAGCAGCAAATTTTGCAAAACACAAAATTTATGTCACGGCTGTAAAACAGTAATATTATGAAATATTACTGAAATAAAATAAAAGCTGAATTTTCAGCATCATTACTCCAGTCTTCTTCAGTGTCTCATGATCCTTCAGAAATCATAATATGCTGATTTGTCGCTCAAGAAACATTTCTTTTTATTATCAGTGTTGAGTACGATTTAAACAGTTATATAGAAAGCTCAGCATTAATTATATTTATTATATTATTTACATCATTATCATATCATGCATTCTGAATCAAGTTTCCAGAACCAGATTGTACTAGCATACAGTGACCAGCTGGAGGAGGTACACATTTACTTGGCATCCCTGTTTGTCTGGTGATGGGTCTGTTACATGAATGAATGAACAGGCAGTGTGTTTAGGACCATGGGGGAAGGGTGTGTGTGAGCGTCCGCCGCAGCCCTGCCCAGCCTATTCTTTCTCCTGACGTCCTTCCTTGATGCCAGTGTCACACGCTGCTGGGGATGAGCATTTTACAGCGACTGTACAGTTTTTATGTTTGGGAACATTGACATTCCCTGCCTCTTCGAAAAGGATACTGTTCATTGGTCTTTGTTGGGACGGGAGTGTGCTCGATATACGCTTAATAGACAGTATTTCGTATTGTAGGCTATTCGCTGTTGTTTATTTATTAATATATTGTTTTCCTGGAAATGTACACAGATGACTCTTTGAAGGGACGCTGCGTCCGTGGGAGTGGTTTATTTTCTCTGGACAACCCAGACTCATTGAAAAAATGAGGCTATTTTCCCCTGTTTGATGCTGCGGTAGCTCAATTTTTCTTTTCCTCCTCTGTTCTGCTTTTGTTTTCTTTCTGTCTGTCTCGTGGTCTACAATCGTTGACGGCGGATCCTTGAGGATTCAACAGACATTTCTGCAAAACAGACACTGTATACGGACTGCTGGATGGAACATTTTCGTTTAGCTAAGTACAAAATGATCTATTGTTCCGGCTAGCCAACCCACCACAGACATGAGCATCATATAGCATTTCTTTAATCTGTGTTCACATCCCACCACCATTGTGTGTAAAATCAAGTAAACTTGACCAAAAATGAGGATTGTTTAAGGAAAACGCTGTATTGGTGGTCGGAGAGGGCAGCAGCGATAGCCTCGCGATACTGGCTCGGCTTTCGGACTGCTTCTCTGTCTGTCCTGATTCAATTAACTGTACACGGACTGCTGAAATAAACCCGGTTTTGCTGAAGGATAAAGTACCAGGGACGATGTCCTCACGCGCAGCACTGCAGCCTGGGAACGAAAGGAATGTAGACCACGTAAGTTTAAAGCTTTCTTACGTCATTTGATTACAACGTTTGTCGTCAAAAGTAGTGATGGGAAGTGAGACTCATTTATGCGAATCGGTTCTTTCGAAACAGTTCGCTTCAAAGAAATGGTTCAAAATAACATCAGCGACTCCTTTACGTCGTCACGTAATTATTACGACATTCTGGCATATTCATATCTTATTTTCTTCTTATTATTTTTTTAATCAACAAGGGTGTTTATTGTAATGTCATGTGTCCTAGTTCAGTTTGTTGCAGCCACTCGGCTCAAAGAGTCCTTGAAAAACGAAACAGGCCTATAATTTGTATTGACGTTAAACAAGTCATTTTGGTGGATACAAACGTGTTACAAAAAACTAAAATGTTGTTTTGTACTTGTGTACATATTTTTGTGACATAAAGTATTACACGTAATAGTCCGTTAGCGATATTTCTGTTATTCGGCTATAGGTTATCTTTATTTGGTCTGTTTGTCGATTCATCGGTTCACTCGAAATGTTCTTATCGGTTCTCGGTTCATAATATGAGTCGGACAGCACCGAAAAAGAGTAATCGGTTCTCAAGAACCCCGCTAACAAATTCAGTCGAATTCTTGAACGAATCGGACCGATTTTGAGAACCAGTTCAGCCGATTCATTGAAAAGATTCGAGTCTACAGAAAAAACCCGTTAAAGGGATAGTTCACCCAAAAATGAAAATGTATTTATTCCATCAGAATTTGACTTGTGCATGACCGTAGCCGGAATCCAGTTATTATAGTTTCAAATATGGATATTTTTCTTACAAAAACCATCACATCGCTTCAGAAGGCCATTAACCTCCATAGCTGTGTGGATTAGCCTACTTTATTTCATTTTGAAGACTTTGTTTCGAACATAAAAAAATAATACAATAAAACCTAGTAAACAAAGACAAAACAAAAAACAAAACAATACTAAAAAATATTAACTTATACATGTTCAAAAAGGAGTAGAAAGAAGCATAAGCTTCTGATGGATGGATGCACTTTTTTGGGCTTCAGAATCTCGAGCTCCATTCACTACTATTATAAAGCTTGGAAGAGCCAGGATATTATTTAATATAACTCCGATTGTGTTTGTTTGAAGAAGATAGTCATATACACCTAGGATGGCTTGAGGGTGAGTAAATCATGGGATAATTTTTATTTTTGGGTGAACTATCCCATTAATGTTTAATCGCTAACCAAGAGCACTGACATTTTTACAGAGCTGTAGTTGTCAGTAGTATTTGGGGCTGTTATCAAACTATAAGGAGTTGCATTGACTAAAACATGAATTTTAAAATGAACAATGTCCTGCCACTCCCTAAAAACACTGTCACAAATGCCACGCAATGATTGAGAGCACGTATCTACGACGTTGTTGTCATTTAAATCACGGAGAAATTTATGCTTTTACAGACCTTCAATAGCGTTTAATTTGTGGATGATTCATTTGCAGTCGTTTGCGGTCTATGTTATTCGTGTCCTGGTGCAAACTGTTCTTGGTAAATCTCAGGCCTACTGTATGGGATGCGATGTAAACCCACTTAACTTCTTTTCATGGTCAGTAAAGTGTGAATTCAGCTTTCAAAGGCCAAGTTATGTATTCAGAAGCAGAGCCTTAATAACCATCAACCTTCAGATTAGTGCTCGATCAATGGGCAGTTTTATAATTAAATTTTACTGTTGCCCTCCCCCAGTCAGGAATATTTGGTTACACCTTTGTGCATTTGCCAAACTGGAATAACATTTATTGCTTTTTTGTTGTATTTAGTGGCATAATTATGCTTCCTTTTTGTTGTATTTTAATTGAAAGCTTGAACAGGTTCCCGGCATCTTATTACAACATGCTGAACACAGAGCATATCAAAACAATACAAAAACATGTTTGCAAGGTAGCAAGGCTAGGTCAGTTCCTTATTATTGCACACACAGTTTATAAAATTGAAAATTGTGGCTTTTGTCTACTTGCAAACTTGTATATCACTGTATCTTATTAAAAAGTCAGATTGCATTATACAATAATACAATACTACAATACTTATACATTATAATTATAATATAATTATACAAAATTATAATGCAAATTGTATTATACATTATACAATGTCATGAAAAGACTGAAATTTAAATTTAAATTAAAAGGCATATAGCTGTGGAAGTGAGTCAGTGATGGCATAATTTTCCCTTTTTTTATTTGGTTCCATCCATACGTGGCTGGAATTCCATGTGTGGCTGGAATTTTTTTTTTTTTTTTTTCATAATGTAGCAAGATCGTGGCAAAGAGCAACAAGTATTCATCTGTGGTCAATCATGTATACTGTTGCAAATACGGCTTTCACACATTTTGTAATTAACAGTTCAGAATTGCTGTCTCTATTTCCTCCTCAAAATGTCACATAACTTGTATTCTGTGTACTTGTTGTTACCAAAGCTCTTTATATAAATGGGATGTCAGGTGTCCGTTTACCTGGCTTGGGCCTTAAATAGTTCTTTGAGAGAGGTAAAAGACATCTGCTGTACAAATTGTTACGTCACATTCCAGAATTTGATTGCTTTGGAGAAAGTTGATTGCTTGTATTTATTGCTACTGTAATCTAAAAATCGGATTATACGTTATGCAAAAACTATTAACACACAAAGGGATCCCTGAAGAGCAACTTAGTGGTGATGGTCATAGACTGAAAAATAAAGGAGCATACATAGAGAAACAGGAGTGGTTTGCTATGAATGATTGAAGGTAATGAAAAGTCTGCATATTTTGTGCTTCAGTTATCCAGCGCAGACACAGCAGCGTGGCATGTCACACAGAGGCACGGCGAGACCTTCTAGAATGATGAGAGCTGATGTGAAGAGATGAGATAGCGAGAAAGAACGCAAAGCAAACACAATAGGAAATGTGTCTACCGATCTGGGAGGTTATTAAAACTCTCTGTATGGCAATGGAACAAGAGTGGAACGATGATGTCAAAACAAAGAGCCTGCAAGTGAATCCATAGATTCCATGTAGGGCAGAGAAACATCATGTTGTCTGTCAAATACAAGTTGTGCAAGGCCAGTCTAGAGGACTGGGTCAACTAGAAAAGGAAACCTAGAATGTCCAGTACATTTTATAGGGCGTATATGAAATTTAATTAATGTTCATTTACAAGGTTAAATTTGTTCTATAATAGCAGACATCTTGATAACCATCACATTTTAACAGCTCACACGAAGGAAATGTAAGGGTGGAAAATAAGATGTTAGAATTGCATCATCCTGTTTTACTTGACCTAGACTTTGTAAACTCGCACAAATGTTGATTTTTAATTACGTGTTGAAGCTTGCGACTTTCACAGAGGAGCAGACACTATGAATGATGTCTATATCAGCTAAAAATCTCTGGTGTGAAACAATAAATATTTATGTTAGCTACTGTGGACATTTAAGTTATGCTGAAGTGTCGAAACATCAAAAGAGGAAACTGATTGGTAAAGTAAGTGCGTAAGTGTCCCCGCATTCGACTTCCTCATTGCTCATGTGTTACATGTTTTTATACTCTTACACATCATTTACATAGTCAACAACATATATTCATCTTTTTAGAGATTTGCCCCTCCCAGTCACAGTGAGGTAATGTGGAAAAGGATAGATACTATTTTTAAGAAGAAGAACATGATTCCTAAAATTAAAAAAAGCTGCGGTTCCTAAAGCTGATAAATGGAATGGAATTCTACTGCATTGTATTATTTTGTTTAAATAAATTTCAAATAAAACAGTCACAGTGACTGATACCGATAATATAAAAAAAATCTCTAATATTGGCTGATAACTGATTTAGTACTGATACATTGTGCATCCCTAGTAAAGGTGCAGTCACATTTACTGTTGGTCAGTGAAACTGTCACGGGTGAAAGGTAGTCACGCAAATTCTCCATATTGACCAATAGAAATCTGCTTGGTTTAAAAGTGACTTATGTGTTAAATTCTGTCATTATTTGCTCACCCTCATTTTGTTTCAAACCCGTAAGACTTTCATTCATCTTCAGAACACAAATTAACATATTTTTAAAGGTCCCGTTCTTCGTGATCCCATGTTTCAAACTTTAGTTAGTGTGTAATGTTGTTGTTAGAGTATAAATAAAATCTGTAAAATTTTAAAGCTCAAAGTTCAATGCCAAGCGAGATATTTTATTTAACAGAAGTCACCTACATCGAACGGCCAGTTTGGACTACATCCCTCTACTTCCTTCTTTAATGACGTCACTAAAACAGTTTTTTGACTAACCTCCGCCCACAGGAATACACAAGAGTTGCGTTTGTAGAGTGTGTTTGTCGCCATGTCGTCGAAACGCTGTTATTTTCATCCCGCAGTCCAATCACCGGGTCTGATTCCGGCTCAAATTGATAGGGTAAAATTAAAGACATGTTTACAATAACACTGAGCGCATGCATCTCCACGTTATGGTAAGAGGCGTGACCTTTCCGGGCAAGATGCGCTAAACTGCTGTCGAATCACAACACAGGAACCGCTGGCACAATCAGAACTCGTTACGTATTTCTGAAGGAGGGACTTCATAGAACAAGGAAGTCATCAGCCCGTTTTTATGACAGTGGAAACAGCGGTATACAGATAAGTAAATTATGTGAAAAATACTGTGTTTTTTTACACGCGAAACATGAACACATGTTATATTGCACACTATAAACACAATCAAAGCTTCAAAAAACCACGAAAAACGGGACCTTTAATGAAATCTGAGCGATTTCTGTCCCTCCATTGACAGCTACGCAACTATCAATTAGATGGTTTAAAAGTTTATAAAAAGATTGTAAAACTAATTCATATGAATTGTGCAGTTTAGTCAAAATTTTCTGAAGAGACACGATCATTAGATTAAATTTAGGCACATTTTATTAACATTTATAAACATTGATCAGTGAACATACACAGAACCGTCCACGAGAACAAACCTCTTCCGGAAGCTCAAACATGCTGGTTTAAAACCTCATTGGTTCTCGCACGTCAAGCAAACATGCTTGAGCTTCCATTTACCACAACTAATGTGTGTGTTGATGAATGTTTATATGTGAATATAATCCTAAATTATATCTGTTCATCATATAAAACGATCTATTCTCTTCTGAAAATTTGGACTAAACTACTCAATTGGTATGGATTTATTTTACGATCTCTTTATGAACTTTTGAAGCGGCAAAATGCTAGTTGTGTAGCTGTCAATGGAAGGACAGAAATTGCTCAGATTTCATTAAAAATATGGTCATTTGTCATGAACGAAAGTCATACAAGTTTGGAATGACATGAGGGTGAGTAATTAATGACAGAATTTTTATTTTTGGGTGAACTAACCCTTTAAAATGGACAGCAGCAACAAACAGCTTGTTTAATTCTAAAGGTCGGGGAGCGGGTGAAAATGGTCGTAAAAGTCTGTCAAAAAACAAAATAATTAAAAATGATATTATGACCCCTTCAAGAGAAACAGTAACACACTATCACCTTCTAAACTTCAGTTGTAACTGGACATTATGCCTCCACTTTCAGCCAAAAGATATTCACTAAGAGGATTGGTTTTTCATTGTTCCTCAGTAAAGCAGGAAAGCTGATCCAATGTAGAGGTCAGATAGGCAGGGGAACCACAAGCCTGGTGGCTTGTTTCTAAGGAACTAGTGAAACCTAGGCCTAGACACTCATGTTCTGAATAAAGAGGTTATTGTGTCTGCTGTATGTGAAGAAAGCAAAGAAACTGAAGTTGAAGGTGCATCTTTTATAAAGAGCATTTGCTCCTTGGTTGATTCCTAGTAGAAGTCTATGGCATGTCTTGTTCATAGCACTACTAGTTTGTTGTGGTGATGTTGCTGTGGTAAATATCCAGTCCAGTATATGAGTGATGCCATGTAATGTCTTCAAGCCTAAATTAATACATTTTGTTGTCCACCACAAGGCAGTTATCTTTTGGTTCGTCCAGCTAATACAAGTAAACATGTTTATATAGTCGAACCTTTAACTCTGAGCATGTTTTTGAGTCAAGAGGGTGTGTTTAGACCATGAGCGACAGTCACACAATCAGCATGTTTTTGTGCTAGTCATTGTGGAAGTATTGCAGCACCCCCTGTTCCGTTGCCACACCAATAGTTGCTCTTGACAACTGATATTGATGTTGTCTCCTTGTGTATTTGGCTAATGTGTGTGCGCGCACATGAGGGGGTTATGTTACTGGTTGGTGGGGAGGGGGGTTGCCGAGTGCGGTTAGCAGATGGGCCTCAGCTGGGGCTTTTTGTTTGGCTCTCTCATCTGATGCCAAGGTGAGACTTTTGCTCTCTAGTCATGAGGATTGCTGCCTGTCTGTGACTGCAGCACCATTAGTTATTCAGATGTTTCACTCATGGCAGACACTTACTAAAGGGTAACAAGTAGCAGAGGGGCTAGTGGCATTTCAGTCACAAGGCATGAGTCGATATTGAGGCAGTGTCTTAGAAATGGGTCATCTGCTGAATAGAGGGAGATTGCATAAATGTGAATCTCACAATAACCATGTGAATTATATATTTTAAAATTAATCTGTCAAAGTGGGACTGTCATTCAGTTAAACATTTTATGTAATTAATTAAATGATATTCTGATATGCTTAATAATAAATCACAGTGAATTGCCTGGGTGGGATATTATTGATAAAGGTTTCCAGATTCAATTTAATTCCCATTTATAAGCTCTTGATTTGATTAACTCACAATAACTACAGTGCTCAGCGTAAATGAGTACACCCCCTTTGAAAAATAACATTTTAAACAATATCTCAATGAACACAAAAACAATTTCCAAAATGTTGACAAGACTAAGATTTATATCACATCTGTTTAACTTATAACATGAAAGTAAGGTTAATAATATAACTTAGATTACACATTTTTCAGTTTTACTCAAATTAGGGTGATGCAAAAATGAGTACACCCCACTGAAATCTCTGGAGCAAAACTAAATTTTAGACTACAAATGTCTAATTTAACAAGAATTCAACCACTAATTATTCATTACACGGGTGTCCAGCAGACTGTTGACTATAAAAGGGTGTTAAAACCCCTTTCCATTTCATGTTGTCAGCAATGGCACCACATGGAAGAGAAATGTCACAAGAACTGAGAAAGAAAATAATTTCTTTACACCAGAAAGGTGAAGGCTACAAGAAGATCAGCAAAGCTTTACTTATCAGTCAGAATACTGCAGCAAAAGTGTTACAAAAATTAAAAAAAAGCTGGAACTGCAACCATCTCACAGTGACATCCAGGTCGTCCGCGGAAGTTAACACCTCGACAGGAGCGTCTTCTGATGAGAAGGGTTAAAGAAAACCGGCATGCAAGTTCACTGCAGTTATCTAAAGAAGTAGAAAGCCAAACCGGGGTGACTATTTCCTGTGACACAATATGGCGTACACTGCAGAGGAATGGCATGCATGGGTGCCGTCCATGAAAGAAGCCTCTCCTTAAGCCCAGGCACAAAAAAGCCCACCTAGAGTTTGCCAGGGCCCATGCTGACAAAGATGAAGACTACTGGGACTCTATACTCTGGAGTGATGAGACCAAGATAAATGTTTTTGGAACTGATGGCTTCAAAACTGTATGGCGTCACAAAGGTGAGGAATACAAAGAAAAATCCATGGTGCCTACAGTGAAACATGGTGGTGGCAGTGTCCTTATGTGGGGCTGCATGAGTGCTGCTGGTGTCGGGAGCTGCATTTCATTGATGGCATCATGAATTCACAGATGTACTGCTCTATACTGAAAGAGAAGATGCTACCATCACTCTGTGCCCTTGGTCGTCGTGCACTTTTCCAACATGACAATGATCCTAAACACACATCTAAGGCCACTGCTGGATTTCTGAAGAAGAACAGGGTGAAAGTGATTCAGTGGCTTCTGATCTGAACCCAATCGAACACCTATGGGGAATTCTGAAGAGACAAGTTGAGCATCACTCTCCATCCAGCATCCAGTCTCTAAAAGAGGTTATTCTTGAAGAATGGAAAAAGGCAGATGTTGCAAAATGGTGCCAACTTGTTCATTCCATGCCTAGATGAATTGGTGCTTTCATTAAAAATCATGGAGGTCATACAAAGTACTAGATGTAGTAGTTTTTGTTGTGGGGTGTACTCATTTTTGCATCACCCTAATTTGAGTAAAACTGAAAAATGTGTAATCTAAGTAATATTATTAATCTTACTTTTCATGTTATAAGTTAAACAGATGTTATATTAAACTTAGTCTTGTCAACATTTTTGAAATTGTTTTTGTGTTCATTGAGATATTGTTATCCATGATAATGAACCTTTCTTGTTAAAATTAATTTGTAAAAGTATGAGCACAGTTTTAATGAATTTTGAAGCCTAAATGCAGTCTCCAGAATTAAAAAGCTAAAGTTATGCTATAAACGAACTACACCACGGTCCCACAACTTCAACGTCACCATCACTAAGCTTCCCAAAATGCTTTCAGTGTTTATTTAAAAATATTTTCCCAGAAAGCTTGTGTTAGAATAGATTATAAGAGCACAATTATAAGCATAACGAGGCTGTAAAAGCAGACTGAGTTTACCTGTTCGGTATGATGACGTTTAATCTTAAATCAGCCTCTGTAGTCTGATTTAGCCACTTGTTAGCAACCGTCTTTTTCAAGACACGAAACAGCTTAAAAAAATCACGAGTGGGGTAATACTGATGCATCTTATGTCGTAGATTAAAATGTGAAAGTATATAGAGTTTGTGTTTACCACAGACCTTATTTAAGCCATTTAACCAAAACCACATTCAAAAAACTCATTGACTTCGGGACGATGGAACCGGAAGTTCTAAAATGCTAACTGGTTTGCACTTTTTGGCCTACAAATTGATGCATACTTGCACCATTCTATAGCATGATATGCTGGATGATTAATTAAAGTTAATATGCATGGCTGGGTACTGATACAGATTTCCAGAATCAGTTTGATTCTGATTCACAAGCTCTTTATTTGATTTTAATTTTGATTCATTTGGGTATATTTCAGTTTTAATATCCATTTTGCTTGCATATGAACGAAATTCTTTCTCTGCTAATGCTGCAAATCATGCAGGGCAGTGTTTCAGACTGATTCACACTGTCTTTTGAACTATTTGTTAAAAGAACCGACTCATAAGAGTAATTTGTTTCGGGAATTCGGCTACACTGGTTACGTTGTATGTTTGTTTTTGCATGCCGCCTATTATTATTGTGGCAGATTAGCAAATCTTTGAGTAGACATTACAAAAAGAAGCTTTAGAATATATTGTTTGTTTTATTTCCATATCAATGAACATAAGCCTATAAAGTATGAAAAACCAATAAATCCTTTACACTGAACCTGTTAAGGAAGCCTGAAGCTTTGTTGCAAGCAGCCACACCAGAAAACTGTTACGAGGGGATGGCACAACATCTATTCAAGACAGGAAACCATGCAAGTTTGAGTTTTGGCAGGGTTCTTCACACCTGGCTCAGGCGTACACCTGTTTCCCTACACGCTTTTATCTCACATCAACACAATATAGCATAGTGATGTCATGAATGACTAAAACTCATTGTTGTGCATTAATTTCAAGGAAACGCTGTGAAAGAAATCAGCACAGAGGAAACTGTTTTGCAGCAATACCAAATGCAAAGCTTCATAGGACAGGACAGGACATAGACCCCTGTAAATGGGTTTTGGGAGTAAGTCATAAGATGCAATAGCAGGATGTGTGTCTAGATGGACTGACCCTGACCCATCTCAACCCCCTTCGAATGTGCTCCTGTCCTATCACAAGCAGGATGCTGGCTAGATAGGCAGTCTATTGTCTCAGTCTAGGGTGGGACTAGAATTATGTTATGTGGAATTATGTCTTGGGATCTGCATAGTCCTACCAGGTCTATATTGATATGTATTTTTAAATCTGCAGTTATAATTAAGCTACTGCATATTTTTGTTCATCTCTAAATATACATGCGTAATCGAATATTTGAAGGATTAATGAAGAGTCACCTCTGTTTCATAGCAAAAACGCAATGTAATATTTAGTGTTGTTTGCTGAAATTTTGCATACAAAATCCAGTAATTTTGACAGGAATCCACACAATCGGAATTTCGCATAAGGGTGAAATGTTCCCCATGAAGATTTCGTTTGTGTTCAAGTTGGTCAGGTGAATTCACTCCGTTGACCAATAGTAGTCTGCTTGGTTTGAAAGTGACTTCTGTGTGAGCAGTGCTTTATGCATTGCTACACTATTGACAGTGAACAAAAGATCTTTTTGCCCACAAACTTTGCCAAAATATCACTAATGTGACCACATCTTAATTGAAATTTTGCAAAAATCAGACTGGTATGGCTTTGGGTGCAATAGAGCTTTTACATGACTTTTAAAAAAAGAATTATTGCTTTGGTCAGAATTAAATCAAACTTTTAAAGTGCATGTAAACATACTAAGTGGGACTAAACCGAATATCTAAATGCATCGTCATTTATTGTTCTCTGTAGCAAGACGCTTTCTTCCCCCATCTAAACCATCTATTTCTGTGGCATATTGCTTTCACTGAGAAACCTTCTTCATCAACACCCCTGCCCCCACATTCTCATATAAATTGCAAGGGCAATCTGACAGAGAGCAGCAGTGGAACAATCAATGTGTGTGGCTTGGACAGGGTGGGGCAGTGGGCGGTGGTGGAGGAGGATGGGTGGGTGATAGGCGATGAGGTCTATGTCAGCATAAAATGGGTGAAACTGTTGGGAATAGGGGGTGTGGGGATGTAGAGTCACTAAAAGGGCCTCATTGGTGTGAAAAAAATATGCTCCCATCACTAAAATTTAAGATCATGAGGCTATAGAAAATATTTCTCCTCATAACGATGTACTATACTGTACTATACTATACTTACTGTAGATATAGAATGTACAATATACAATAAATAAATCATTTTTTGCCAGAATTTAAGAAAAATATGCATTTTTATTTGTTTTTTGTTTATGTGGGCTTCTGTACCTACATAAGAATGCCACATGCGTCACATCGCGCCAAGGTGTGAGTGCGAGTTCAGTTTAGTGTCGCAGTGCATTCCTGGATAGATTAGATTTAAGATTTAAAATCTTGGAACAGCCAGACATGAAACATGTCAGCAATGTATAGCAAAGCAGAGATTTTTGTATTTTAGTACTATTATAGTATTTGTTTTTTTATATATTCAGTTTAATATAATTAGTTTTTTTTCATTTTGTTCTGTTCTTTTGTCATTTTTATTAGTTTCTCTTTTTAAAATATTTTTTATTTAGTTTTAATTTATATTTATTTCAGTTTTAGTAATTGTAGTACGTCAATTTCAACTTTTTCATTTCAGTTATTTGAAAATATTTTTTTAGGTTTAGGTTTTTCATCTAATATATTTTATTTTATTTTATTTCAGCTTTATTTCAATTATCAAAAACCTTTTTAATAGTTTTTTTACCAACTATAGTAAGCTTAACTATATAAAAAAAACTGTTAAGTGTACCCATCTAAATCATTTCCTCACCTGTTTTTGATCCAGACCTTTATAACTTTCTTCTGTGGAACATACACACACCTACACACACACAAAAGATATTTTGAAAAATATCTGAATGTCCCTTCCAATGAAAGTCAACGAGGTCCAGTGTTTCGATCCCTATTGACTTTCATTGTATTGACAAAAAACTTTCTTCAAAACATCTTTTTATGTTCCACAGAAGAAAATAAATCTTACAAGTTTGGAACAACATGAGGGTGAGTGAAATGATGGCAGATTATTAATTTTTGGGAACCTTTTATTTACATTTTGCAAGATTATGAATTAATGTGCTAAATATTCTACACTAAAATAACATTGCCTGTTATTGATCTTGGTCTTAAGTAACGTTTTCTCTTCAACCCCCAGCATGCTTCTCTCTCAGCCAGTCGTTCAGAGAAGGGCTCAGGATGGTCGAGTCGCTCGCTCGGAGCCCGTTGCCGGAATTCCATCGCCTCCTGCTCGGACGAACAGCCTCACATCGGCAACTACCGGCTGCTCAAGACCATCGGCAAGGGCAATTTCGCCAAAGTGAAGTTGGCACGCCATATCTTGACCGGCAGGGAGGTAAGATGTCCATATAGGTGGCTACATTAATGTGGGAAATTAAATGAATAAAGATTTGCAAGGCTATTCTGATTAACTCTTTAGGTAAAGCTTCTCGGTCAAGTTGTTCTACTTTGTGACCAGACTGGCCTCTGCCATACATTTTGAGCCAGATGGCATATGAAAATATATATATATAAACTTTACATTTGCTCATCCAGTTTTCACACTTTGACCAAAAGCAATTATGTTATCAACCTACTGAGGTGTGCGCAGTTAGCATAATTTTCCACGTGATTGCTCCTTTTATATGCAATTTAGTTGTCAAGTCAATGTGTCAGCTGCATTCTGATGAATTTTTTAACTTTGTGTCTTCTCAGGTTGCAATAAAAATCATTGACAAAACCCAACTCAACCCTACAAGCCTACAGAAGGTAGGAACTAGGTCATAACCGCTGCACTCTTGTAAGCTTGTGATCCTAATTATGTCTTTGCGTGCTAATGTTTATCTGCACTCAGTGCCCGAGGTATAAGGTCATATCGAGGAGCTTGTTTTGGTCAAATTGAATTTGATTAGACACTGTTTAGCAGTGGTCAGTAAAAATGTGAACTTTAACCCCGTGGCTTTGTTTTGCCACCATTGTGCTTTGAGGTGGACTGTGGTCTAATGCTTTTGTAATATATCTGGAGCTGTCTGAGCTCTTTATCTGTGTTAAATCTGGAAAATACAACAGTGAACTGTTTTTGTCCTTGGTTTGGTTTGCAGCTAAATATATTAATTCCCTGGAAAGTGGCAGGAAAGATCAGATAAGAAATTCAAATAAGAGAACGCTGTTGAAATTGATGTCGAGCTATGAAGTTGTTGTTTCTTTATAGGCATGTTATCATTACTTTGCACGTTTTGTTTTTAGCTGATTTGTCTTTGTGGAGATAATATAATCCTTACATGTAAATATTACATCAGTTTATGTATTTGAAGTTTCTATACTTAATAACAAGCTAAAAAATAATAAATTATGTTTCTAACTTTAGAATCGGTTTTATGTTTAATGTTAATCCATCAAAGGAATTGAATCATGATTAGGATTTATCCATCTTAAATGTGAAAAAATGCATTTATGAAGTGCAGAATATTCCTAGCTATTAGACATATGGCCTGATGACTGGCGAATATTGTCTTAGTGTGAGTGAGTCTGTGTGATAATCACACATTTAAATGTGACAAGTGTGGTGTGCTGCTTCATTCAGAAGTTTTGTTATTGCTAAAACGGCATTTCAGTCCTATAGATTATTATTAGTTCTGAAAGTTCTTCCAGGATATCCAAGTGTAATGTGTTACTTATGACGAATGTCAAGAAAATAAATAGTATGTAACAGCAAGTTTTAGATAGATGATGTGATGGCACATCATCAGTAAGAATTAGCTATATTTGTTGGTAACACTTTATCAGTGATGTCTTGGTGAATGATGTCATGTGGTCAAAACCAAATGCAAATGATGGGTCAGAGGCTTTGTGTACTGCAGAATATTCTGCTGAAGGCGTTTGTGGTCTTTGTCGGTGTGTATTGGACACTGCAGCAGAAACAGGCCTCTCCCTTCAGCATTATTATAACACACTAGGTGACATTTTCGAGTAGAATCTTTTTGTACCTCTTCCTCCTTTCTTTCTTTGTTCTCTCACTCGCTCACACGGTATCATTCCTAACCTTCGTTCAACTGTCAACTGCATTCTTCATCTGGCCTACAAATTCACAAATTTCCATGATTGACAATGACAGATGTGTATGAAATTCTCTCAAATTATATATACACACATATACACTGCCTGGCCATAGAAAGTCGCTGTTTGGATTTAAATAGACAAATGCATAAGAGTCTATGATTGGATCATTATTGCTGTGATTATGAAATTTCTAGCATGTTATATGTTTGGCAACAGTTCTTCAAACCATGATTGATGGAAGGTGTAGCTTTTCATTTCTTAAAGGGGTGGTTAATTATGATTTCCAATTTTTAACTTTAGTTAGTGTGCAATGTTGCTGTTAGAGCATAAACAATGTCTGCGAAGTTACGACGCTCAAAGTTCAATGCGAAGGGAGATATTTTCTTTTAAAGAAATCTCTGTTTAAGGACTTCAACAAATGGCTGGTAGGAACTACAACTAGCTTCTTCCCAGGTTGGTGACATCACTAACCCTAAAATTTACATAAACCCGCCCCCGAGAACACGCAACAAAGGGGGTGAGGCCATGTTGGGCCAGGAGCAGCAGCTCATTTGCATTTAAAGGAACACAAAAACGGCATGTTTTTGCTCACACCCAAATAGGGTTAAATTTGACAAGCTATAATAAATCATCTGTGGAGTATTTTGAGCTGAAACATTCTGGGGACACCAGAGACTTATATTACATTATTAAAAGGGGCATTATAGGTCCCCTTTAAACAACAATGTAGGACAGGGGTCACCATTCCTGCTCCTGAAGGGCCGGTGTCTCTGCAGAGTTTAGCTTCAACCCTAATCATACACACCTGAACCAGCTAATTAAGGTCCTGCTAAGCATACTAGAAACTTCCAGGAAGGTGTGCTGATGCAAGTTGGAGCTAAACTCTGCAGGACACCGGCCCTCCAGGAACAAGTTTGGGGACCCCTGATGTAGGAAGATGTATCATGGCCATATTCCAGGATGACAAAGTCAAGATTCCTCAGGCTCAAACTGTGAAGGAATGGTTGGGAGGGATCATTTTCACACATGAATTTTCACTCCTTAAATTCATTGAAAGTCTTTGGGATGTGCCGGAGTAGACTTTACAGAGTGCTCAACTCTTGCATTTTCAATACAAGATCTTGAACAAAAATTGATGCACCTCTTGATGGAAATAACATCACAACATTTATTTCCATCAAGAGGTGCATCAGTTTTTAGTCAAGATTAGTTATGAATATTAATTCATTAATCATGATCTTAAGCCTTCACCATGACATCAAAAACTATGGCGATGATAGACAAGCTCCAAGATGTAATCAAATCCTCAAGATTGCGGACCAAATCTAAAAATTGTGTGCCTCTCTTTGATGTCTATGGTGTTTACGGCCCTGCTCCTAATTTGCAGTGTCATGTTTAGTGCATATCAAGAGGTTTTGTTAGTCTGATGTGGCACAGCACTGGAGATCTTCCAGCAGCCTCCTTCTCCTTTCTTCTCCGATCTCCTCTCTGTTTAATCCTGTTTAGAGATGGAGGGGGGCAGAGCACAATCAGCTGACCATGAACTTTCCCAGCAGCTGGATTTCAGAAGGGCCGGGAAAGACATGGAATTTGCCTCTAACAACGTGTGTGTGAGGGTTGGGGGTGTGATCATGGAACTTTGGGTCATCATAAGAGCACAGTGTTAGTATAATAAAAAAATATAAAATAAACCCTTCAGGGAGGGTGACGGGAGTTGGCCTGTGGGTAAAGAAGGGTAGTGGGGGTTGGGTGTCCCTCATTCAAGTCTCTTGCAGCCAGGAGTGCCGTTCCAGACATACGAACAATGGGGGCAACTGAGCCCGGAGGGGGTGGGGGACTCCAGAGGGGCTGTAGCACAGGAGCAGAGATCCTGAGAAAGCAAGCTTGCATACAAGAGAAGTGAGGAGTGTCTATAACACTATATCAGAAAGGGAAAAAGCCTACAGCCCCTGACTTAACGTGGTTTGGTTGGCAACTTTAAATGTGTTGTTAGATCATTGAATAATTTGCATTGTATAGTCTTGAAATGACTGTAAATGTACTGATGTATGACTATTATTGTATCAAAGAGAATGAATAATGAATTATTATTGATGATTGGCTCCTCAGTCCCACAAAATACTAGGGATGCACCGATACCATTTTTAAGGACCGAGTACGAGTACCGATATTTTTTTTCTGGTACTCGCCCATACTGATACCGATGCCTATACATTTATTAATATCTCTTTTTTTTTTTTTTTTTTTTTTGGTGATGTGGCAGTTTTTCAAGCACAACACAGTGAGACTAATGAATGTAGGACAGCTTCTTTATTATTACTCCAATGAAAAAAGTAATAATTTTATGTGCTTTGTCACTTAAACTTAAAGCACAAATTTCAGTGTCCAAATACCTTCAAAGGGCATAATTACCAAAACCATAAAAAAAAAGCATTGTCTTTTTTAACCTGCCTTTCAAAAAGTGCTAAACAACTATTACAGAACAAATGTTTATGACATAACACTGTGAACCTATGTGAAAACAACCTAGGGTGACCAGATTTCTCATGGTGGAACACGGGACGAGTGGGCAATATGGCCATGATATGAGAAATTTTATTTCACGATAAGACTGAATCCAGGGATACTGACACATATCGGGTTTTCACCCACCTGTTTATGTCCACTTAAGCCATAACGACTGTATTTACGTGAAATACTCCACTCGATGGACATTTTGACAACTATTTGTGCATTTGACCATTCAGGTGCAAGGAGAACTGATTGCGCGTTGTCTGAGAGAACTGGGATCATGCGCAAGAAAGAGAGATAGTACACGAGAGAGCGCTTCTGGTCTGTGTCATTCAGCGCGATTTGCATACAGTTCGCAATGTGTGGGTTGTCAACATTAATTTTGAAGTATTTCCACACTCCTGAGGCAGACTTTTTTCTGCTGCTGCCGTTGGTGTCTCTGTGCACGGAAAATTCTGTCAGTTATGTCACGTGAGGTATCGGTCTTTGCTATCGGGGGTATTTTTACGAGTATGAGTACAAGTACATGAGCTTGGTATTGGGCCCGATACCGATACTGGTATTGGCATCGGTGCATCCCTACAAAATACAATTATTAGTAACTTCAATGTCTTAAAATCTTTTCAGTTTAGTGCATATTATCCATGTATGTGGTCATTATAACTGTTAAATCACTTATGAGAGCAGTTGCTGGAAGAGCGCTAACAGGCAGAGCCAGATAAACTCCAAAGAGAAAAGAAGATGAAGTAAACTTGACATTTATGAGTCACACTGGGGATGCATCACTGCCTAACACTTCAAGATTATTTCTGATCAACTCCAAATACTTATGGATTACTTATGTAAGCGCCATCAATTATGAGATTATCACTATTTCTGGCACTGTAGGGCATTGTGTGTTGTATGTATCTAGGACAGTGGTTCCCAAACCTGGTCGTGGAGTAATGCCAGCACTGCACAGTTTAGATGTCTCCCTAATCAAACACACCTGATTCAGCTCATCAGCTCATTAGTAAAGACTCCAAGACCTCAGATGAGTGTGTCAGATAAGCGAGACATCGGCTGTGTCCAAAAACATAGGCAGCTAACTTGTTGCCTTGCTGCCTTATCAAGCATTGACTTTGTAGGCAGCATTTCCTTACAAAAGTACCTCACAAAACTGATTTCGGAGAGTCTTCTGAGGCAGCGTAACGGTTTAATGATCTACAGCAAAATAGAGCGAGCTTTGGTGATAACTAAGCAAATATGTAATTACAATAGTCATTTCTCGCTAGAAGTGGCATCAGAAATGGATAACGTTGGTCAAAAACGTACATTTACAACCCAAATTACGGAAATGTTGAGACATTTTTTAAATTTGAATAAAATAAAAACTAAAAGACTTTCAAATCACATGAGCCAATATTGTATTCACAATAGAACATAGATAACATAACAAATGTTTAAAATGGAGAAATTTTATACTTTTATCCACTAAATTAGCTCATTTCAAATTTGATGCCTGCTACAGGTCTCAAAAAAAGTTGGCATGGGGGCAACAAATGGCTAAAAAGCAAGAAATTTTGAAAAGATTCAGCTGGGAGAACATCTAGCAACTACTTATGTTAATTGATATCAGGTCTGTAACATGATTAGCTATAAAATGGATGTCTTAGAGAGGCAGAGTCTCTCAGAAGTAAAGATGAGCAGAGGCTCTCCAAACTGTGAAAGAGTGCATAAAAAGATTGTGGAATACTTTAAAAACAATGTTTCTTAACGTCAAATTGCAAAGGCTTTGCTTATCTCATGTACAGTGCATAACATCATCAAAAAATTCAGAGAAATTGGAGAAATCTCTGTGCGTAAGGGACAAGGCCAAAGAACTTTATTGGATGCCTGTGGTCTTCGGGCCCTCAGATAACACTGCATCACTCGTCGGCATGATTGTGTCAGTGACATTACTAAATGGGCCCAGGAATACTTCCAGAAACCATTGTCAGTAAACACAATCCACCGTGCCATCTGCAGATGCCAACTAAAGCTCTATCATGCAAAAAGGAAGCCATATGTGAACATTGCCCAGAAGCCCCGTCGTGTCCTGTGGGCCAAGGCTCATTTAAAATGGACTGTTTCAAAGTGGAAAAGTGTTCTGTGGTCAGACGAGTCCAAATTGACAATCTTGTTGGAAATCATGGATGCCGTGTGCTCCAGGCTAAAGAGGTGGGAGACATTCCAGCATGTTATCAGTGTTCAGTTCAAAAGCCAGCATCTGTGATGGTATGGGGGTGCATAAGTGCATACGATATGGGCAGCTTGCATGTTTTGGAAGGCACTATGAATGCTGAAAGGTATGTAAGGTTTTAGAGCAACATGCTCCCCTCCAGATGACGTCTATTTCAGGGAAGGCCTTGTGTATTTCAGCAGGACAATGCAAAACCACATACTGCTGCTATTACAACAGCTTGGCTTCGTCGTAGAAGAGTCCGGGTGCTGAATTGGCCTGCCTGCAGTCCAGAGCCCATATGTATAAAGCCGCTCAGAGTAAAATTTTTGTTTTAAGTGTGTCAAAATTTTAAGAATAATTTTACTCTTATTCATAAACTTAAGAATGAGTTTGACACTTAAAAATATATTAAACACTTTAAAATATATTAAAATAGAATTAAAATAAAATATTAATACAAAATATTAAATTATTAATTCAAAACTGATATTTTAAATTGTAGTAATATTACAATATTACCATTTTTACCATATTTTTTAATCAAATAAATGCATTCTTGGTGAGCATAAGAGACTTCTTTCCAAAAATTCCCAAAAAATCTTACCAACCCCAATTTTTTTTTACCTACAGTAACTGTGCAACTTTATGATTTTAAACAATTTTTACATAGAATATAAAATATATTATTATTATTATATATTTACATTAATCATATTTATATTGACATTATATATACAAATAGTGAGCAAATGGAGACCAGCAGAAAGTTTCCTCCTCCTCAGATGTTTCTCCTGAGAAAAAGAGCCCAACACTCTCAGAGAATATCTCAGCAATGTCTCAAACTGTGCTCAGATTTGCAAAGATACCAAAATCGGTAGTCAAAACTCTTTCTGATTGAAGTCCAAATGATCTTATATTTTATAGTATGTTTTCATTTCTCCTAAAGAATTCAGACCAAGCTGATGCATGCATGAAACACAGCTGAGATCTCCAATTAATCTCCAGAGCTTTGAAAGAGCACTGAGCAATAAAATATTCCTTTGGGACATGCCCCCTCACTTTGAGCGGCCATGAGGCTTCTGGGTACACCGAAGTTTTTCTCTCTGGCACTTCCTGTCCTGATGTTCAGCCCCCCCAGAGGCAGCTTTGACCTGAGCTGTTGGTGTGCCCTGATGAGACCATCTGCTTTGCTCTCTGTGGTGATCCAGCTCTCTTTCTCTCTCTGTCTCTCTCTGTCACTCACCGGGCTCCAGATCAATGCTAGGGAAATTGCGTGGGCATGGACTATTGCCTGGGAGCCATAGGAGTACTTTGAAATCCTGAAGTGTTTTCTTTGGTAAAAATCAGTTATATATGTGAATGAGTCACTTTATTTGCAATGTTTCTCTATACTCTCGCTGTTTTGTTTTCACATCTCAATGGCAAATTCTTACAGGCTTCGGCTGACTGCTTGTTTGTGTGTTTATGAGATTGACCGAACGTTAGACATCTTTAGGTGAGAGTAAGATAGTGTACAGAGAATGACAGGCGACTGCGGTCATATGAGAATGCCATTAGCTTACTGACAATCACTCTGAAAAAACCTACCCTTTGGGAACAGCATGAGCCAAAGATGATTCTTCTAAGTCTTGCAGATGTTTTGTAGAATATGCAGTGATGCAGAACTGTTCTTTCCCTCTTGAGAGGCTCTTACAATGTCTTCAGATTGGATAAAATCAGACTTGGATAAAATGTGGCACCCATGTAAGCACCTTGTCAAAGACTTCCAAAATGTGATCCAGTTTAAAGATTATGGATGTAAGATTCAATCAGCCATTGTGTTGCATCTCTCCATAATATTTAAAGCGATAGTTCACCCAAAAATGACAATTCTGTCATCATTTTAGTATCATTGATATCCTATTATAGATTTTGTTCATTAGTTTTAGTAATTTTGCTGTGTGTTTTGGTCATTTTTTAAAAAAATATGTCTGTATAATTTTATAATTTGTATTTATTTGTTTTAGTTTATTTAGTTTTAGTTATTTTAGTATGTTAAACTAAACAAAAAAGTGAAATAAAATATAAATTATATAAAACACTGTTCCAAACCTGGTGGTAACAATATTGTTTGGACCCCAACGTTCTAAGTATATTATTTTATGTTCCACAGAAGAAAAAAAGTCATACAGGTTTGAACGACGTGAGAATGAAAAAATGATGAGAGAATTTATATTTTTTGGTAAATTATCCCTTTAATTGTGGAATTACGCAACAGTGATCTGAGGCAAAATATAATTCACATGCTAATATTCATTGTTATAGCTATTATTTGATGTCAGAAGTGTTGCGTGGGCGTTTTTGTTCTCTTGCTCAGACATGCAAAAATGTCAAGCCTCCGATTTGCATATTTCACCCCCTCTCAGTGGAGCAGTTGGAGACGGTGTGGAAAGAGGACGGCCTGGACAGAACCAGACACAGATGAAAAATGATTCCCAGTGGGATGTGGACGGCTGTGATGTGCTGATGTCTGACTGATGAGCTTCATAAGGTCAAACTGAGGTTATTCGACACTTTCAGTGATCTGATGAATGAAGAAATATGCCTAATACTGAAGGATTGCCTCAGTGTAAAGTGACACACCATGTCTTAACACCAGATGTGAGGAGATTAAAGCTATCTCTTCCATGTAAATCTAGGTTTTTGCGTATGACAAGAAACGGGCTACTGGACATTATATTGGTTTCTTGGTATTTACTTCTGAAGTGTCACTCAATGAAATCTTATAGGTCCAAAAACTGCTTCATTACCGAAGAAAGTTGGTAAAGTGTTATATATTTGTGCAAATATTTTACGCCAGACTGCTTGAGGGTCACAAATGAAGGTCAATTTAATGCTAAATTTGCGCGAAAGATTAACATGACGGTACATGTTAGTCAATGAGTTGAATCTACATAACTCCACAACAACTACATAAATGTATCCACTAACCATTCAAAAACATCCAGTTGCATTCTAAAAGTTGTAACTTTGTCTCTCCATCAGTGTCCGACTCGAACAATGTAAGGTTGAACACCGCTACTGACAATTTCTGACATTTTGGCTGCATGAGATTCTCCAGTTTTGTTGTTGTTAAAGGAGTAGTCCACTTTTAAATACACTTTTCCTGATAAATTTACTCACCCCCATGTCATCCAAGATGTTCATGTCTTTCTTTCATCAGTCGAAAAGAAGTGAAGGTTTTTGAGGAAAACATTCCAGGATTATTCTCCTTACAGTGGATTTCAATTGCTACCAACAGATTGAAGGTCAAAATTACAGTTTCAGTGCAGCTTCAAGGGCTTTAAACGATACCAGATGAGTAATAAGGGTCTTATCTAGCGAATCGATCGGTCATTTTCGATTAAAAATACAACCGTTTATGCTTTATAAACAAAATATCGCTGAATGTCCTACGCCTTCCCTATTCAAGTTACGGAAAAAAACGAAACTGGCGCGCGTTCGTTACGTAAGTAGAATAGGGAAGGCGTAGAACATTCAGCGTAAGCGTTATGAAGAATGCGGAAGCGGAAAGTACATTCAATGCGATATTTTGTTTATAAAGCATAAACGGTTGTATTTTTTTCGAAAATGACCGATCGATTCGCTAGATAAGACCCTTATTTCTCATCTGGGATCGTTCAAAGCCCTTGAAGCTGCACTGAAACTGTAATTTTGACCTTCAATCTGTTGGTAGCCACTGAAATCCACTGTAAGGAGAAAAATCCTGGAATGTTTTCTTCAAAAACCTTCATTTCTTTTCGACTGACGAAAGAAAGACATGAACATCTTGGATGACAGGGGGGTGAGTAAATTTATCAGGAAAAGTGTATTTAAAAGTGGACTAATCCTTTAAGTATCCGAAGCATGAGCTGTTAAAGCTCCGCCCTCTTCTAGAAAGGGGGCCAGGAGCAGCAGCTCATTTGCATTTAAAGGGACACAAAAACGGCATGTTTTTACTCACACCAAAATAAGGGCAAATTTGATAAGCTATAATAAATTATGTGAGGTATTTTAAGCTGAAACTTCACAGACACGTTCTGGGGACATCAGAGACTTATTACATCTTGTGAAAAGGGGCATAATAGAACCCCTTTAAAAATTATTTTCGTTCATTAAAATAAAGTTTAAATAAAATATAAATATATGATGAAACTTAAACTTAGTTTTATTTCTAGTTTATTTCTAGTACTAAAATTATTCAAACTAAATGTGAAATAAATACAAATTACGTAGAACTAAAAAAAAACTTGACTTTACATCACAGTGCTGGATTATATTTCACAATGTGACCTAACAATCTTTCTGTTTTTATTTTTTTACTATGATGCATAAAGAGGTGTCTCTACATGTTTGGACTTGATCTCTTAAACTTTTCTACTCTAGAGTTTCTGTGTTTTTGGCATGAATGCTCACTGTAAACCCTCCCATGGGTATTTTGATTATTTTCGCTTGTGCATTTCTTTATAAGTCTGATAACTTAATGGCAAATGTACAGTTAGGGTTTTTGCTCTTTGCATCTGTAAATTCTGCTCAATCCCTCCCAGCACAAGGCCTGGATTAACTGGTGAGAGGCCTGCAGTGGGGTCAAGGTGAGGTGGTCCTGCGCAAACAACGCTCTGGGCTCGACAAATGTTTGCATCCAGCACCACCAACATGACCTCATTCACCCACAATGCCATCCAGAGGGAAACCGAGAAGGAAAAGAGATCTTTTGTAAGCAAATTCTTCTTTCTAAAAGAAGAAAAAAGGAAGGAGATCAATTCAGGGTTTGATTACCACTGTCTGGAAGTCAGCAACATGAAAAATGGACAGTAGAAACAGAAGAGAAGGGTAGAAACAGAGTAGTAATGTGCGGGCAGAGGCAGGTTTTACATCAGGTGCTGAGGGAGCGTTGCCTGACTTAGGGGGTGAGATAAGTCCCTGCTTTAATACCAGGTCACCATAGCAACGGTGACGTGAGGCCAGAGCCTGGGAAATGAACCAGGAAGTCCTGTCTTTGAGGAAAAGCAGGAGAGATGCATGAGGAAAGAGAGTGAGGGAGGGGCTGGATTATCTGATGGTTATCTTTAGGGCTCAGGTGAACAGCTGATGTGCAATTCAATTAGAGCCGCTCTCAAGGGGCCGTTCGTGTATGTGTGTGTGTACCAGGTGAAGTTTGATGTTGTCTCAGGATACCCTGGTGTCATGTGATGATTCAGCTTGAATGACTGCTCATAAAAGCAAAAGAAATACACTTCCACATTCCAAATTGAAAAGTCAAGGTCACTTAGGCATGTTGCAAAAGATCATATTCTTACGTCTTATTTACAGAAAGAAATCTAAAAAAATCTGTAGAACAATATATTGTAAATATACAACATATGGTTTGGGGTCAGTAATTTTTTTTAAAGAAATTACTGGTTTTATTCAGTAAGGCCGCATTAAAATGACCAAAAATCACAGTAAAGACTTTTACATTGTTACAGTATTTCTGTTTTAAATAAATGCTGTTCTTTTGAACTTTTTATTCATCAAAAAATCATGAAAAAAATGTTGGTCATGATTTTCACAAAAATATTAAGCAGCACGTCTAATTCACCATTGATAATAACAAGAAATGTTTGAGCAGCAAATCAGTATTTAGTAATAATTAAAATCATCCCTTTTTTAATAACTTAATGTACTGTTTCTGGTCTTATTGTGATCAATTGATCAATGCATGCAATTGAACAGTTATTTGACCTTGATGTTGACATTTTTACTATAAAACAAAACAAGTATATGCCTTTTTGCATTGCTTATCTGCTGGTTCACGGGATATATTGAACTTTTAATGCACTTGTGAAAACAGAGGCACACTGGAGTTAATTCGAGACAAATAACCTGTGTATAATAGTGATGTAACAGCTCTGTTTTGTTTCAGCACTTAGTCTCTGTAACAGAAGGGATGAGAAAGTGGATTCGATTTCCTTTCTGTGTACAGTGATTGTGCTGCTGGCTCAGAGTCTTTCGCATTAGCGGGGTCATTATGTAACCTGTCTGCCTTGATCAGTTCAATTCGCATTTGAGAGCATCTGTGTTTGTGTGTGCCAGCCGTACATGCGTAAAACAAACAGATTAGTGACCTCAAACAGATGCCTACTGTTGGTGTGTCCCACCAGAACCGCATTCGCTATAGTACCTCAAATTTTGCCTTTGTGTTTAAAGTGAAGTGCTTGACTTCTTCTGAAAATGTAGAAATCAAAATTGTATTTCATAATTTCTGTCAGAATGTACACGAGAAACCTCAGTTATCATAATCTGTCCAATTCATTTTGTCAACTCAACTCTTAAAAATATATTTTTAGTACTGTAGCATCTAAAAACTAGTCCTACTTGCTTTTGACACCATGTCAAGATCTTTTATCTCTTTGACTTTACCGAACAGGCCTCGTGTTTCTCAAAATACATGCAATGGCAATTTGATCATAATGTTATCTGGAGTGTGTTTGATGTATAAAGGGCAAACCTGCTCCTGTACCGGTTTTGTTAGAACAAATTATGCCCAAAGGTAGGCGTATGTGCATCGAGAAGCAAAACAAAACTCCTCAGGGGGCCGTCAGCATGCAGACAGTATAAATCTAGAGAGAACTTCACTGGAATTCCTTCCAGCCAAATATAAAGCCATATGAGGTCGTATGTCTTGAAAAGGCCTTTCAGAAGAGACAGAAATACGAACGTTTTGGAAATTTAGTCAGCAAAATAGGCCTTCATCATTCTCAAGCTCTACTAGCAATCAAGAAATGTAGGTAATCATTAGCTTTTTTCCCAAAACCTACTGAGTGGCCTTGCTGCCTGCTGTCTACTTGGGCAGCTGCCTTCTAAGGGAGCATCCTATCCTTCATACGACCTAATACATGACTGATTTGGAGTGCTTCACATAGGCAACAACCCAACTGCATGGCACACAAATAAATCTCTGCATATGAGACTAGACATTTTTTTCAGATAGTTGCCATTTTACATGTAGTTTATGTACCAAATTAACTAAAACTGAAATAAAAAACTAAACAGATATACATCTCAATGGTACTGAAATAACACTTTTACTATATATAATTATAAATTACATATCACACAAATATTGAGTAAAATAAAGTTTTAGGCTGAATATATTGTGTATGTATATTTTATATATTTAGATTAGGGTCCTCTTCTCACTGTTAACTAACCATTAACTATGACTTTTGCCTCAAACTTCTAATTACTGCTTATTAATAGTTAATAATGTAGTTGTTAAAGGTGCCGTAGAACGTGTTTTCAAAAGATGTAATGTGTCTGTGAAGTTTCAGCTCAAAATACCCCATAGATTTTTTTTTAATTAATTTTTTTAATCTGCCTATTTTGGGACATCATTAAATATGCACCGATTCAGGCTGTGGCCCCTTTAAATTCTCGTGCTCCCCACCCCCGGAGCTCGCACTTGCCTTGAACAGCATAAACAAAGTTCACACAGCTAATATAACCCTCAAAATGGATCTTTACAAGATGTTCGTCATGCATCATGTCTAATCGCGTAAGTATAGTATTTATTTGGATGTTTACATTTGATTCTGAATGAGTTTGATAGTGCTTCCGTGGCTAAAGCTAATATTACACACTGTTGGAGAGATTTATAAAGAATGAAGATGTGTTTATGCATTATACAGACTGCAAGCGTTTAAAAATGAAAATAGCGACGGCTCTTGTCTCCATGAATACAGTAAGAAACGATGGTAACTTTGACCACATTTAACAGTACATTAGCAACATGCTAACGAAACATTTAGAAAGACAATTCACAAATATCACTAAAAATATCATGTTATCATGGATCATGTCAGTTATTATCGCTCCATCTGCCATTTTTCACTATTGTCCTTGCTTGCTTACCTAGTCTGATGATTCAGCTGTGCACATCCAGACGTCCTGCCCTTGTCTAATGCCTTGAACATGGGCTGGCATATGCAAATATTGGGGGCGTACATATTAATGATCCCGACTGTTACGTAACAGTCGGTGTTATGTTAAGATTCGCCTGTTCTTCGAAGGTCTTTTAAACAAATGAGATTTATATAAGAAAGAGGAAACAATGGTGTTTGATACTCACTGTATGTCATTTCCATGTACTGAATTATTCAACTATGCCAAGGTAAATTCAATTTTTAATTGTAGGGCACCTTTAAGTTTAGGCATTGGGTAGGATTAAGGGATGTAGAATATGGTCATGCAGAATAAGGCATTAATATGTGCTTTATAAGTACTAATAAACAGCCAATATCCTAGTAATATGATAATAAGCAACTAGTTAATAGTGAGAATTGCACCCTAAACTAAAGTGTTAGCTTTTTTTTTACAGAGCTCATCAAAGTGCATTCTGGATACGTAGGATTCTGTCTTAAAATGTGTCCAAAACGAAGTATAAGAGCATAATTAAGTTGTCTTTGTGTTGAGAGGGCATGTGATTCCTCAAAACGCTGCCTCTGTAGGCTTTGGAACAGAGCCACTGTGTTCATAATCATTGTGTTTATACTGCACTGAAAAGTAAACTTGGCCCGATTCCGTATCAGTTTGTTGAGCTTTGTGTTGTGATGCTTTTTGTCAACCTATGATTGTGGCCCAGGGGTGGAAAAGTGAAGCTGCACAAGCTCCTGAATTGAAAGCGAATGGAAAATGGAAACTAACTGATGGGACGCACAGAGGGCAGTGAGTGAGGACAAAAACAGGACAAATGAAAACATGGCCTCTTTCTCTCTCTCTATTTCATTTGGACATTCTCCCAGGGTGACTGAGTGTGTTTGGGAAGAATTAGCTCTAACGGCGTCGTGTCTGTCAGCCGTCGACACATGCCGCTTATTATGGGTTTTCACTCTCTTCTCTTTCCTTTACCTTCCCTTTATGTTCGTCAGACTCATGTGCACTCGTAATCTTCATGACTCTTTGTCTTTTAGTCACGCTTTTTCTTGGTCCGTCACTTCTCTCTTTAACTCTGTCTCTCCGCCCCTCTCCTTTTGTCATACAAGGTCCTTGCAGCAATCGAGTTCTGCTTTCAAACAGCAGACGGTTCTCACCCACCTTGCTTGTCGTTTCATCATGGCCATTAGCTTCTTAAACTTGAAGGGATAGTTCACACAAAAATGAAAATACTGTAATTATTTACATTAAGGAAATGTTACAAATTGGGAAGGATTCTTTGTGCATAACAGCGATTCAACCTTGTACCTCAAGACCATGATTCTCAGCAGCAGACACACTGCAGCATAGCTCTGATGTCCTAGACAACAGAAAGAAAGATTGGTCACAAGATGGGTCTTTTTTTGGCTTGATCCCTCTTCCGTTCAATTTAACTGCTGTTAGAAGGACAGGCTGGTCTGCGAGCAGGCGGCACCATGGGTTGCATCACAGAGAGTGTGGGCTGTGTTTTGTATTTATCATGGTGTAAATGGTATTTATGGATTTGCACAACTGATGAATACCCATCTGTCAGTCTTGGAAGAGTTATTGCGGCTTCTGTTTTATTAATAATAATCAATAAAAGCATGTCTGACAGAGATGACTTTATCAACCACTAAACATGACTGAATAAGGGATCCAAAATTTATTTTTGAGTGATATATTACGAATTGTAATACTCTCTATATTTCCATGTTCTTGTTGTTGTTGTTGTTGTATAAACAAAAATTATAGCTGATTTTACTGATTACATTCTCTTTTTATCTTTTCTCAGCTCTTTCGAGAGGTACGGATCATGAAGGGCCTCAACCACCCAAACATAGGTCAGTATTTTATATGCTTTTGAGTAAAAATGTCTTCATTTCATCCTTTTCATCCATATTGACATCTGAGGTCTCTCAAAACACACTCTCTGAAGTTTATATGATCTGCATCTGAAGCAGTGTTGTTTTAGTATTATTTATATACTATTATGTACTATTTATTAATATTTTGAATTGGCTTTTATTTTCATTTTTCATGTTTTCAATTTCATTTTAGTTGAAGTTTAAGTAATTTTGTTATGTACTTTTGTCATTCCGATGTTTTTTTAATGTATCTATTTAGCTTTAATTTATTTTTATTTCAGTTTTAGTAACTTTAGTACTTCAACTTATTATTTTAGTTAGTTGACAAGGAAACCTTTCTATTTTTCTAAGATTTTCGTCTAATATGTATATATTTTACTTCATGTTGGACTGTTGAATTTCTAAAATGACAAAAAAAAAAAACATGTCAAATCTGGTGTGTCATATTTGAATATTTGCTAGCACAAATGAGAAGAGAACATTTTCAATAAATATTGATTTAAATTATTTGCTGAATTTACATTTTTAGGTTTTCCCTGAACCAATCATATAACAACAATTGATCGGTCAATACACTTATTACCCTTTTTTTTCCTCATATCTACAGTTCAACTCTTTGAAGTGATCGAGACAGAGAAGACACTGTACCTTGTGATGGAATACGCCAGTGGAGGTATGATTTCTCCCCGCTTCAACAAACACACGTGCTTCCTACATGTACACTTACCCTAATGCACAATGTTGGAGAGCATTGCTTAAAAGTAGCAAATTACATTATTGTGTAAATCTTGAAAAAAGTAAATATTATTTTTGCTTTCTCACTCTCTTTTTCTGTATGTACCATCAAGCTTTGATAAGTTTCTACATGAATAATCACACGTGTCTCCAGTCTTTATACGTGCTCAAATGTAAAAATGCATGTGTGCGACTGTCGTATCAATCAGACTCTGCGCTGAATGCAGCTGCACAGGCTCTTCTATAGGTTTCATGTGCATTCACTGAAGCCAGGCCCACACAGCTCAGCAATTAGAGCGATTTGCAGCTAGTAAAGATGCTCATAGTCAAATCAGGCTTATTTTAACTTTAGCAGATCCCATTCGCGGCGCTTGAATCAGCTGCTCTCTTAATGAATCACATGTTTCCACTCCTAATCTATCTGATGAGGCTGATGCACGTGCCAGCGCGTGGACACTGATGTACAGCGGTAGCTTATACTACACATTGGCAATCTGCCTTTTCTATTTCCTCCCCCTTTTTGACATCTCACTGGAAACTTATTCATTATCCATCCCTCCCTCTAATGGCTCTCATTCTGTCGTCAGTGAATATGTAGCGGAATGAAACATTGTGTCCGTTCATTAGGTAATAAGTAGCTAACTTCATTAATCAGGAAATCAAGAAGTTATATTAGTGACCTCCATTACCCATCCATTGTGTGTTTACCTTAATCTTTACCCATACTTCTATGTAGTTTTATGTAGGAATGTGCAATATATCTGTACCAAATGGATTATCGTCCAATATTAGAGATTTTTTTAATTTATCTGTGAACATTAATTTATGAAGAAATACTCACTTAAAGGATTAGTTCACTTCAAAATTAAAATTTCCTGATAATTTACTCACCCCTGTGTCAACCAAGATGTTTGTCTTTCTTTCTTCAGTCAAAAAGAAATTAAGGTTTTTGAGGAAAACATTTTTCTCCATGTAGTGGACTTTGTGTACAATGTGTACACAGTGTACCCCAGTACAATGTGTTGAAATTGCAGTTTCAGTGCAGCTCCACACGATCTCAGACGAGGAATTAGGGTCTTGTCTAGCGAAATATGTCATTTAAAAATGTATATACTTTTTAATCACAAATGCTCATCTTGCACTGCTCTGCGATCCCCCACACATGACGTAATCACGTTGAAAAGGTCACACGTGACGTAGGTGAAAGTACCACGGTAGGGCAAAAAACTCCATCTCATTTTCTCCTCCAACTTCAAAATCATTCGACATTGCTGTTGTTTTTTTGTGTAAAAGGCTTTGCACATTGTAGAGACTGGATCGGTACTTCCGTCTACATCACGCGTGACCTTTCTAACGTGATTTCGTAATGCGTGGCGCATTGCAGAGCAGTGGTAATTCTGTGTGAGCTAATCCTTTAAATTTGTTTTAATAATATCAATAATAACTGTTAAATTCAATGTTTAGCAAATCTCAAAATAAATATTTATACTGTACACTATAACGTTGTGATGCCTGTTCACTTGTAGCATTTAAAATGATTGATTTTTAGATTCATTTCAATTGAATTTTGGACTTTTTATTATTGGCTGGTTTACCAGTTATCAGGTAAAATAAATGAAAATAAGTCAGATTTATGTCGTTTTAAGTTTTGTTTCAATAATTTCCTTGAGGAAGAGTTTTTTTATGAATCATTTTGGCCAATATTTTAATCATTTTTTACTTAAATTTTGTCTCTGTGACAGGTGAAGTATTTGACTACCTCGTATCTCATGGGAGAATGAAGGAAAAGGAGGCACGTGCTAAATTCCGGCAGGTAGGACATATCATAAATGAATTCTATAAATCTATATCTATAAATCAAAAATTTGTTCACCTTTAATACAATAAAAATCTGAGAGGTGCATAACCATGCTGTATTTTCTGGTTTTGGTGTGTTAAAGATGCTATAAAAAGTTTATGCTCATAAAAATGTAGCAGGTTTGTTTAACTTCCTATTTCAGAGATGTTAGTGTCAGTGTTTCCCTTTCAGATCGTGTCTGCGGTTCATTACTGTCACCAGAAAAACATTGTTCACAGGGACTTGAAGGTTATTGTTCTTTCTCATGACTTATACATCCTTTTATTACCTCTGGAGCTTTCATAAAAGAGTAAAGGCTACACACTTTGCTCCCTTTTAAAACACCCACAAAGCATAAAACTATTAAATTCCTGCTCATGGTCATATACCCCATCCTATCTTATACCTCACTCAGGCGGAAAACCTCCTGCTTGATGCAGACTCCAACATCAAGATTGCTGACTTTGGCTTCAGTAATGAATTTACGCTGGGCAGTAAACTGGACACGTTCTGCGGCAGCCCGCCCTACGCCGCCCCAGAGCTCTTTCAAGGGAAAAAGTATGACGGGCCTGAGGTGGACATTTGGAGTCTGGGGGTTATCCTCTACACGCTGGTCAGTGGATCACTGCCCTTTGATGGACAGAACCTCAAGGTAAATTACAAAGTATAGTATAAGAAACGCTTTGTAAAAGAGTACAGGGATCATTTCCTGATTTGCATGTCAAAAATGCCATCCAACAACCATGTTTATCTAGATATTCGCTTTCGTTTTAATATTTTTAACATTAATAGGTAGGAATGCCCCAATAATAAAGTTATCGCTGATATAGATAAGCCAATAATTATTTTTATATTATGGCGGATCATCAATAAATGTCACTATTAACATTCTGCACTATTCTGTGTAAATAAATGAAAAATAAAACACTAAAAACTAAAATCATTTTAAATGCTACAAGTGAATTTAAGCATCAAAACACATATTGTCTATATTTTAGTCATAGTAGAAAACGTGATTGGTAGATCAAATTAATTTTGACTTTATTAAATATTTGCCACAGTGTGTTTCGACTTTAATTTTAAAGACATTTTTGTTTACTTTTGTAACAAACTTTTTAATAAGTCTAGTCACCACTAATATTCAGTGTAAAATCAGTTTTATGGCAACATTTTGAGACATTTTCTAAGGCGCCTCACGTGCATCAAGTGCTCTTATGAAATGCTTTGCTCTCAAGTAATGTAGGTCAAGTGAGCTGTGATTGTTACTCTGTGCCGTGGGGGCGATTCGGTGGCTGACTGGTTCAGAATAAGATTAGGTGTTGAATAGAAGTATGTGTTGTTCCCTCAGGAGCTGCGTGAGCGTGTGTTGAGGGGGAAATACCGGGTGCCATTCTACATGTCTACCGACTGTGAGAGCATCCTGCGCCGGTTTCTTGTGCTCAACCCCACCAAGCGCTGCACCCTGGAGGTGAGGAGGAGCAACTGCGACCCGCAATCGACCATTACAGCTGATAACACGTCTTATTGAGTTTACATAGATCTTGTGGCCTTTGGCTCGCTCTATCTGACTTTCTGTTCTTCCCTTTCAGCAAATCATGAAGGATAAGTGGATGAATGTCGGGTATGAAAGTGATGAGCTGAAGCCTCATTTAGAGCCGGTGGAGGACTATAATGACAGCAGCCGTATAGGTAAGAAACGTAGCCACATCTTCCCCTTTTAGCCCTTTTACATGACCATTGACACTTTTAATATAAATAATCAGTATTTTTGTCTTATTTTCCAGTATTTAAACATTTTAAAACAAGATATTGCACAATTTTGCTTGTAAATTCATCTTTTTTTTTCCTTTTTTTTTTAAGAAACAAATCAAGATATATTGTATTATTTTACACTATGGGTAAATTGTGTTTTCTTAGATAAATGATTAAATCAATTTGCAAATTATAAAATAAACAATTAAAAAAAAACAATTTAATATATTGTAATATACAGTTTAAAACTTTGAGTCTCTTCTGCTCACCAAGCTGCATTTATTTGATCAAAAAATTGATTGTGAAAAATTATTAAAATGGAAACGAACTGTTTCATTTCATTTATTCCTATTCAAGTCATTTATTCCTGTGGTGGCAAATCTGAATTTTAGCAGCCATTACTCCAGTAATGTCACATGATCCTTCAGAAATCATTCTAAGAAATCTTTTGTAACAATGTAAAAGTCTTTTGTTCAATTTAATGTCTTTGTAGTGTATATTCTGTAAAAATATTGCTTTTCAAAGACATATTAAAAGACATATTACTGATTAAAAAGTAAGAATAAACATTTTTTTGCATTGTAGCAACCAGACCATAGTTCAAAACCCTGCTAACAAGACACTTAAACCCAGATTGCTCAAAGTGTGGCTAAAATCATCTGCTAAATGGCTACTTGCTTATTTAATAAATTATTTTTGTCTCTCTCTGCTTATACAGATGTAATGGTGGGAATGGGTTACTCCCGTGATGAAATCAAAGATGCTCTGACCACTCAGAAGTACAATGAGATATTTGCCACGTATCTGCTGCTAGGTCGCAAGAATGAGGTAAGATAGGGATTGCCACTGACCTGAGAGCAGCCTGTGTCCTATAAGTGTGTAATATCTTAAATGTTTCCCATATAGGATGGCACGGAGTCCCGGTCAAGCAGCAGTCTGTCTATAGCACGGGTACGACCCAGTCCCATCACAAATGGCACCAGCAAACACTCCTCCACTTCCTCCTCCAGCTCCACCTCTGCCTCCAGTCACACTAAACCCCAGCGCAGTGCCTCCACCTACCACCGCCAGAGGAGGCACAGCGACTTCTGTGAGTCCCTACACTTCTCAAGGATAATTTTATATTTATAAATGGCCTAAATCAGAGGTTTTCACAGGTGATCCATGTTAGTATTGCTGGGGGGTCTGCCAGTTATAGCATTAGCATTAATATAAGCTATATATAGCTTAATTATAATTATAGCTTAAATTTTAATACTGTGAAAAAACATGAATAATATTATATTTAGAACAATTAATAGTAACATTTTTATTATTAAAATGCCCAAGAATATTTTTTAACAAGATTAATAAAGTCTAATTCCCCTAATGTGTCTGTGAAGTTTCAGCTCAAATACCCCATATTTTTTTTAATTAATTTTTTTAACTGCATTTTGGGGCTCATTAACTTGCACTGATTTTTTCAGCGCGCCGCCCCTTTAATTCGCGTGCTCCCTGCCACAAGCTCTCGACTATATTACAGTGCTTTACAAAGTTCACACAGCTTTCTCAAATGAACAAGATTGTCATGAGTTATATGCTTCGAATTATGTGAGTAAAGTATTTATTTTGATGTTTATATTTGATTCTCTATGAGTTTGAGGCTATATACTCCGTGGCTAACGGCTAATGCTACACTGTTGGAGAGATTTATAAAGAATGAAGATGTGTTTATGCATTATACAGACTGCAAGTGTTTAAAAATGAAAATAGCGATGGCTCTTGTCTCCGTGAATTCAGTAAGAAACGATGGTAACTTTAACCTCATTTAACAGTACATTAGCAACATGCTAACGAAACATTTAGATAGACAATTTACAAATATCACTAAAAATATCATACTATCATGGATCATGTCATTATTATTGCTCCATCTGCCATTTTCACTATTGTTCTTGCTTGCTTACCTAGTCTGTTGATTCACCTGTGCAGATCCAGACATTGCTGGCTGCCCTTGTCTAATGCCTTTCATAATGTTGGGAACATGGGCTGGCATATGCAAATATCCGAGATATAGTTGACAATTACGTAACAGTCGGTGTTATATCCGCGTGTTTTCCGGAAGTCTTTTAAACAAATGAGATTTACATAAGAAAGAGAAAGCAATGGAGTTTGAAACTCAATGTATGTCTTTTCCAGATAACTCTTGTTATTCAACTAGCAAGGTAAATCAAATTTTGAATCTAGGGCACCTTTAATAAAATTTTTAAAAAAGATATAATTGCAGCTTTTTATCTCATAATACTCACTTTTTTTCTCAGAATTGTGTGTTTATCTCACAATTGTGAGTAATAAAGTCAGAATTGCGAGATATTGTCAAACTTGTGAATTAAAGTGAATTGCGTGTTATAAAGTCAGATATAAACTCGCAATTCTGACTTTATAACTCCCAATTGCATGTTATAAAGTCAGAATTTTGTGATATACTCCCAATTGCGTGTTATAAAGCCAGATATAAACTAGCAATTCTGACTTTTTTCTTGCGAGTTATAAAGCAGAATTGTGAGATATAAACCATTCTGAAAAAGAAGTAAATTGCAGTAAACTCGCAATTGAGAGAAAAAAAGTCAGAATTGTGAGATAAAAATTCGCAATTACCTTTTTTATTTTTTATTTAGTGGCAGAAACAAGCTTCCATACGTAATAGTAGTAGTAGTAATAATAATAATATAATTATTTATTATGAACTATGTTTATAGTTGTTTATATGTTTGTCAGGTGGGCCATCAGTGCCAGTAACCCACCCCAAGCGTAGCCCCACCAGTACAGGAGATGGGGATCTAAAAGAGGAACGTCTCCCCTCAAGGAAGGCCAGCTGCAGCGTGGTGGGCAGTCGTAGCATCCCTCCGTCGAGCCCCATGGTCAGCTCAGCCAACAACCCCAACAAGGCCGAGATCCCTGACCGTCGCAAGGACATCAATGCAACAACGGTAATCAAGCATGGAAAATCACGTACATACGGTTACAGGAAATATTAATTGTTAAGGTGATTGTTCGTTTATTGTCTTAGGGCTTGTGCACTATATTCCAAGTCTTTTAAAGACATATAATTGATTTATGTGAGGAACCGACTGAAATTTAAGCCATTAACCTTGCTTACAGCCATAGTCACCATTCACTTTCATTCTATGGAAAAGGGAAGCTGGACATTCTGCTAGAAATAACTCCTTTTGTATTCCATGAAAGATAGAAAATCGTGCAGTTTTGAATGACATAAGTAAATGGAAGCGCATTTTTGGAAGCACATTTCCTTTAATAGAGAAGAAAATATAAATCATCCTGATGACAATTCAGGTGCCGCCCATTAAAATGTTCTTGTACACCAAATACATCAATAACAACAACTTTTCCCCTGGGATGTAATGGCACATGTTCAGATTCGTTATCGGCATTCTCGGGTCATAAAGTGATGTTCCCTTAGTAAGCTTGTTCCTAAAATGTTCCATGGGACAAAATGCATCAATTTCTGAGGACAACTGTGTCAGAAACACTGGTTATATTTAGATAGCCTTAGTGACATGCAATATATCTGTGTTAATTTCCAATCTTTTTTAGTTTTCAATTCCTGCTTCCTGTTTCATGTTTTAGAATAACATCCCTGCCAGTGCCATGACCCGTAGGAACACTTATGTATGTACGGACCGCACCAACATTGACAGACACTCCTTACTACAGAATGGGAAAGAGAACAGGTAAACGTGTCTCTGCGTATGTGTCTCTGTGTTTTGTGTGTGTGTGAATGTGTATTGAAGTTTTATAATTGATGTACATTCTGAAGCTGAAAATATTTTTTTCCTGTGTGCTTGATTATTGAGATGGATTAGGTCTGTTATGCTTCAGCAGTGGCAGATGGTGTCTGCTTAGCTGTCCTTCTATCACCCTTCTCTCTTTTTTCCCCCTCTTTGGGGGAGGTCCAAAGACTGGGTGTCATGTGACTTAAAGAGAACGAGAGGAGGCACGTGGATGGTCTGGGTCATAAGGCTGCTTGACTGGTTGACCTAAAGAAGCCTCCCTCCCCCGAGCCCAGCCAGTACAGTACATGTGTCTACACACACAAAATTACCATCACCATAATTGACAAATACACAGAAATCTGAGAACACCAGTGAAAATAATTTTTATAATTTAATACAATGTTTTTATTACAAATGGTATTATAAGAATTACAATTAGATTAAATTTGAATTGATATTTTACATTTGATCTTAATGTCACAAATTTGCTTATTTGATTAGTTACTTTAAAAATAATACTTAAATATATATATTTTAAAAATTCTGGATATTTAATCCCAGACTAGTCTTACATTTTGATATGTGTGCATATATGTGTGCATCATATATGCACACTAAAGCATGTGTACTGTACTGTATGCACACACCCAGCCGTGCTTTTTCAGACGCCTTCATCACGTTAATTTTCTGCCCAGCACTGTTATTAATGACTACAGTGTGGCCGACCAATGGAAGCTAATATGTGAAACCCTGTTATAGGAAATCCTGTATGTGTGTGTGTGTGTGTGTGTGTGTGTGTGTGTGTGTGTGTGTGTGTGTGTGTGTGTGTGTGCGTGTATAAGGTCCATCAGCGCAGGGTTATTTAGAGCGTTAAGTGAAGTGGCCCCAGGCCAGTGGGCAGACTGAGACAGCATGTGAGATCTGTTAGATCTATGCCAAAACTGAGCGAGATAGAGGGGACAAAGGCAGTCCGATGCCAAGTGATGCACGTCAGTGAAGTGAACCCATCTGAACGTAGAGATTATTAGTGCTGGTTGCTATGGAAAGCATCTCTATTCCTATTGCTCATAAAAGGAGAGGTGTGCTACTGTGATCAGACAACATCAGGTTCCAACAGCAGTCAAGTAGTCCTTGGTAACCACCTAGCAACTGCATAGCAGCACCTTGGTAACCACCCAGAGCACTATAGAAACTGCATAGCAACACTCTAGTAACTACCTAGAACATCAACAACACCCTGGCAATCACCCAGAATACCATAGTAATTGCATAACAACACTCTAGTAACCACCTACTGTAGAACAAAGCAACTGCAAAGCAACACCCTAGTAACCACCCAGAGCATCATGGCAACTGCACAGCAATACCCTGGTTAGCACCCAGAACACCAAAGCAGTGGCATAACAACACCCAAGTAATCACCCAGAACACCATAGCAACTGCAACACAACACCCTAGTAATCACTCAGAAGCATCATAGCAACACCCTTGTAACCACCCAAAACACACTTGCAACTGCATAGAAACATCATCATGGTAACAACCCAGAACACCTTAGTAGCTGCATATGTAACGGACGCAGGCTGGTAAGAGCTGTGTGTGTAAACCTCACTCCCCTGATCTCGAGAGGTGCTCTAGTGACTGATGCTAGAGACTGTGGTCTTTAGCCTCCTTGTTAGAGTGCCCGACTCCTGTGCCAGCGGACCCGGGTTCGAGTCCCACTTAGAGCGGGCGGTTTGAACAGGAGGGGTTACACATAGAACCACCCAGAATAACCCTAATAACCATCCAGAACACCATAGCTACTCTATAGCAACACCCTAGTAACAACCCAGAACACCTTAGCAGCTGCATAGAAACACCCTAGTAACCACCCAGAACACCATAGCTACTCTATTGCAACACCCTAGTAACAACCCAGAACACCTTAGCAGCTGCATAGAAACACCATAGTAACCACCTAGAATACTCTTCTATTGCACAGCAACATGTTATCCACTATTAAGAACACCTTAATAATGGCAGTAAAATTGTGGGTGTTAGTTTTGAATCATCATCTTTTCTTCTTGCTCTCATTTTCTCTCTTTGTTGTTTGACTTTTTGTCCTTTGTACTGGGTTGGGACTAGTTTGATAAATGGAAAATAAAGTGATTTGTCTCGCCTTTTCTCTGGGTATCTCTGTCTCCAGCGTTGAGATGTGCAGTCGTGTGCAAGCTTTTTTTCCGCTAAGGGTTCAGTTTTAATTTGCCTTAAGTGGCTGTTTCTGAGATGGGAATAAGAACACAAGAGAGCTCATGCCTCAGTGACTCAGCATCCTGCCTCACATTTATGCTCAACTAAACCCAACGAGAGCTGCCTCTTCAAGCACAGAGATCTGATATCGGTCTAATCGTATCGCTATAGAGCTGTTACTGTGGTACGTTTTAGACTTTGTCTGATGGATTAAGTTCTGCCACCAAAGTAGCCTCCAGTTAAAACCACTATGACTGCTAATGAGCGGGAATAATGAACGTACATATCACAGCAGTCCATATTTGAATCCAGATTTTTGCATTTTCTGGAGTCTTTGCCTGTGCAAAATTCATTTTGCTAAGGTGTTCTAAAAATCTTATTGGGATAGGCATTTTGTCCATAGAGGACTGACTTCGACCAATAGCTTAAAGGGGCTCTATGTACGATTTTTACTTTAATAAAGCATAAAAATACCCCGATATGCTTGCAGATATTTAGGAAACATGGTAAGTTCACCTACTTGTTCCTCAGAAAAACAATGCTACAGCCAGATATTCTACTTTGAAATGTGCGTTCCGTGTCGTAATGTCTGTCTTTGTTTTGGTCTGTGCGAAACTGTGTGCTGCCAGTTTATCCAATAGTATTTCGACATCACAGGTTGCTAGTTGGCGGAAAACACAGCGTATTGCAACCATGGAAACCAACAAACAAACTGGGTCAGAGCCTAAAAAGCCTCTAAATCAATCTAAATATCTCTATGAACAACAGCATATTAAAACACAGATAAATCAACCCATCAGCTTACAGTGTGTAAGTCTCCTCAGCTTTCATTGTGAATTGCGCTACCTATTGTTGCTGGCAACCCGCGTCTTTGAACGAGGGGGCGGGCCAAACAATATTTTGAATTTGGACTGCAGTACCTGTTTTGAACACTGGGTGTCATTTCTACATAGTACCCCTTTAAAAACTGCTAAAGAAAAACCTACTTTGAGCAACGAGGTTGTTAATGGATGGCATATGCTTTTGTTGAAGCCATCAACCTGCATTATTTCAAGTGTTATTTTTTAAATAACAGTGAAAATTCCTGGTGAAAAACTACATTACCCATGATTCTGCAAATACATCACCACCATTCAGAGAATCAAAACACAAAAATAACTTTTTAGCGCCCAGCCACTCTGAATTACACAATATCCCTAGTCAGTCTCCTTACACTCTCAAACTACTTAAATATTTGCATGTCCAAATTTTTAACACTTTTTTTTGCTTCAAATCAAAGTTTGTAATGTTGTGCTTCACCTTGTCGCTGGTTGGTTTGGTTCATGGCTTATAACTCTTTAACGAAAACTTTAAAATCCCTACGGGAATAATACTTTCCAGAACCAAGGCTTGGTTGGGAACGGCTTCACTTTAATACTATGGCATTGCTAAAGTGGTTGTTAACAATTTGCTAGGCCATTGCCATGCTGTTGCTAATGCGCTCTGGGTGGTTGTTAGCATGCTGCTGTGGTTGTTTCTTTGGTGGATATCATTCTTGTTCAGAGCAAAAGCAATGCAGGACAAGTTACAAAACTTTGGTTTAGGGAGAATTTCATTTTCATCCATTTTTTTCATCTCTTTCCTCAGCTCCTTGTCACATCGATTACCTCCAGCCTCCCCATCCACCCACAGCATCTCCGGGGCCGGGGCCTCCGGCTCCACATCATCCGAACGCTTCTCGGCTGACAAGGGGATCCACCATCCGCAGCACCTTCCATGGTGGCCAGCTAAGGGACCACCGGCCTCCTACCCACGCACCCCCCACCTCACCCACCCTCTCCCACGAAGCCAGCCCTCTGCCACACTCCCGTAGCCGTGCCACCACAAACCTGTTCACTAAGCTGACCTCAAAACTTACCCGCAGGTAAGAGGAGAGCGACGGTTTCATCTTGTTAACCAGAATGAATTTGTAAGAGTAAACATTTGAAGATTATAGATAAAAATAGATCGAAATAAAATCAAAGTCCACATCAAGATTCCCAAATTGTCCACTTTTTAGTATAGCATCGTGCTATCTGAAGATGTTTAAGTGTCCTTCACACTAAGAAAGATAACTATAACGATAACTATATTAGCATCCACACCAAGAACAATAACTATAAAAATAACTATAACAATAACTATATTAGCATTCACACCAAGAACAATAACTGTAAACATAACTTTAAAGATAACTATATTAGCATTTACACCAAGAACAATAACTATAAACATAACTAAAATTATAACTATATTAGTATTTATACTAATAGACCAACTATTTACCAACTATAACTATAAACATAACTATAACATGAACAATAACTACTGTATAAAGAACAGCGTCCGACACTAATGAACGAAAATTATAAAGATAACTATAGCAATATTATTGTTCATCCAAAGAACAATACATATCTATAACGATAACTATATTAGTATCTACACCACCAGGACGATAACTATAACGATAATTATATTAGTGCCCACACTAAAGGACGATAATAATAAAGATAACTACAACGATAACTATATTAGCATCCACACCAACCGACAGTAATTTTAGCGATAACTATTATAGCGTCCACACCAACTGACGATAATTTTAACAATAACTATATTGGCATCCACACCAACTGATAATTTTAACGATAACTATATTAGCGTCCACACCAACCAACAATAATTATAGCGATAACTATATTAGCATCCACACCAACCAACGTTAATTTCAACAATATATTAGCATCCACACCAACCAACGATAATTATAGCGATAACTATATTAGCATCCACACCAACCGACGTTAATTTCAACAATAACTATATTAGCATCCACACTAACCGACGTTAATTTCAACAATAACTATATTAGCATCCACACCAACCAAAGATAATTATAACGATAACTATATTAGCATCCACACCAACCGACATTAATTTCAACAATAACTATATTAGCATCCACACCAACCGACATTAATTTCAACAATAACTATATTAGCATCCACACCAACCAACGATGATTATAGCGATAACTATATTAGCATCCACACCAACCGACGTTAATTATAACGATAACTATATTAGCATCCACACCAACTGACAATAATTTTAACAATAACTATATTGGCATCCACACCAACTGATAATTTTAACAATAACTATATTGGGGTACACACCAACTGACGTTAATTTCAACAATAACTATATTAGTGTCCACACCAACCGACGATAATTATAACGATAACTATATTAGCATCCACACCAACTGACGTTAATTTCAACAATAACTATATTAGTGTCCACACCAACCGACGATAATTATAACGATAACTATATTAGCATCCACACCAACTGAACGTTAATTTCAACAATAACTATATTAGTGTCCACACCAACCGACGATAATTATAACGATAACTATATTAGCATCCACACCAACCGACGTTAATTTCAACAATAACTATATTAGCATCTACACCAACCGACGATAATTATAACGATAACTATATTAGCATCCACACCAACTGACGATAATTTTAACAATAACTATATTGGGGTCCACACCAACTGACGTTAATTTCAACAATAACTATATTAGTGTCCACACCAACCGACGATAATTATAACGATAACTATATTAGCATCCACACCAACCGACGATAATTATAACGATAACTATATTAGCATCCACACCAACTGACGTTAATTTCAACAATAACTATATTAGTGTCCACACTAACCGACGATAATTATAACGATAACTATATTAGCATCCACACCAACCAACGTTAATTTCAACAATAACTATATTAGTGTCCACACCAACCGACGATAATTATAACGATAACTATATTAGCATCCACACCAACTGACGATAATTTTAAAAATAACTATATTGGCATCCACACCAACTGAACTATATTAGACGATAATTATAACGTCCACACCAACTGACGACGATAATTATATCATATTGGCACCAACTGATAATTTTAACAATAACTATATTAGCATCCACACCAACCGCTGTAAATTATAACGATAACTTTATTAGCGTCCACACCAACCGACGATAATTATAACATTTTAACAATAACTATATTAGCGTCCACACCAAAGGACTATAGCTATAAAAACTATAATGATAATTATTTATATTAACATTGTTTTTATTGTTCATCGGCTAGAAAAAAACTTGTTCTGAAAGCAAATACAACGATGTTGTTATAACACAATGAGTACAATTGTGTTATCTTATCATTAAATATGTGGTGTGAACTTCCCTATTCTCACAAAATTAGAAGGAATTTTTAAAACTTCACAGTTATAGTTATCCTTTTAGTTATCATCCTTGATGTGAATTGCTCTTTAGCCGCATAAGATCAAAATGGCACGGGCTCCACTGCTAGAGCCAATCAGTTTACAAAGTCATCTTTCATTTAGTTTGGTGCCCATTGTCCTGTGGAATCTGAGGAGGTAATTTAGTTAGATATGGGAGCGTTTGGAGTCCGTAATGTGATTGAGATGTTCAGTAGAAAGTAGGAATGCTGATGGGGCGCTTTGCTCTTCAGCATCCTCAGTGAAATTGTTTATGTGCCTGTCTGGGCTAAAAGCCAGAAAGAACGACTTTTGCAGAGATACGCAACTAGAAGCTCTTTATTAGATTAGAACAACACTTCCATCTCTTAAAAGAAACTTCCCGATTAGATTAAGCACCTATCTAGGGTGACATCCAATGGATAAAGTCCTTTTTCCGCATAAGTTTGCATATGTACTCTCTGCATTAACTCTTCCTCAAGCCTCCTCTGTGATTAACCGACAGCTTCAGGCGCCTGCTCCCCCTCGTGTCCCTCTATCTCTTGGTCTTGGCTGTTGTTGGGTGCTCAGTGTTTCTGTTTTGTTTATTTGTTTCTTTGCCTTTTTTTCCTTGCTGCAATCTTATTTCTCTCTCAATCTTCCTGTTCCCCTCCTACTTTCTGTCTATCACACTGTCCTTTTCTCTTTTTCCTTCCCCTCATCAACTCTTAGGGTCAATCTTGACCCCTCTAAGCGCCAGAGCTCAAACAAGTCAGTCTCGGGCTGCACTCTGCCACAGGGATCAAAAACAGTTAGTAAGTTTTCTTCCTGTTTGTGGCCTTGTTCCATCTCTCAGTCTGTCAAAAATACTCACAGTCTCACCACTTTCTTTGGCACCCGTGTTGGCGCTGGGTGTCAGAGCACCTCTTTGAGCTTTGAAACATAAATCAAAATTTAAATTCTGTCATCATTTACTTACCCTCATGTCATTCCAAATCCTGTATGGTTTTGTTGGATGTTGAGAGCTTTCGAGCTCTAAAAAGGACCAGAAAAGTAGAATATTACTTGTTTGCCACAAGGGGAATTGATTTTGAATGATAACTTTACAACCTTTAAAGGCAGACCTAATGTGAGTTTCAGGGTTGTTAATCAATATTATGGTTTTGTTGAAGCCATTAATCTGCACTAATTTAACATACAATTGTAGGGCGTTTCATACTTGAAATAGTTAACCCTGGGTCATTCTAAATCCCGGGTAAACAGTTAACTTGAGTCACGTTTCAAACTGCCCATAATTTACCCGGGGTTAAAGTGACGTTTCACATTGTACATTCCTAAACCCTGGGTTAACGTTATTATTTGCGTAATGTGTATTTGCGGTGTCATTGTCATTGATTGGACAAACGCAGCATGCAACCTGTTTACATAGCTTTAGCGTTGCGCATCCTCGCATTGCCGACTGTACTATAGAGTTTACTGAATGGATATTTCGGACTATAAAGGTAAGAATGAAATGGTTCCTTCTTAACTCAAATTGTCGTGTTTTCTGTCAGCATTTGACATTTTTCCTGTCAAATGCTGAATTTACTGTTTATATACAATGTGCCGCCGTTTCCGTTACTGTCCAGAGCAGGCAAAGTACGCGATTTGTTGTCTGTTGCTAAGCGTCTAGCTGTGACATTATAAAGCCACATCATTTCACAATGTACAAGTTTGGCACCGCAAAAGCGGCGCTAACCCCGCTTCTAAATTGCAAGTGTGAAACGTTCCTTTACACTGGTTAAAATCAGTGTTTAGAACGACCATAGCCCGGGGGTTAATCGGAGTGTGAAAAGGCCTTGTGTTTAACAGCAGAATTCCTGGTACCAATGATTCTATGATCATTAATGATCATTATACATTAATGATTAATGTATAATTATCATTAATGATCATAGAATCATTGTAGTTCTTTCCCTCATTAATTCTGTTAAGAACACAGTCTTTTACCTTTGTAGCTGGTTGGTTTAATTCATGGCTTCTAACTCTTTAACAAAGAACTTTTAAAAATCCCTATTTGGCAGGCACCATCACACTCTATTGTAAGTCTTCTGAAGTCATATGATTACTTAATTCACCGAAAATCATCCTCTTTGCTGTGGTTCTTAAATTGCATTCATTTTAAACATGGTATGTCAGACATAATGTGGCAGGACTTGGCACAACAGCAAAGGGGAAGGCTTGCATACAAATTGTATGGGCCAAATTCATGCTACTTTATTTCCACAACATGACAGCCCCAATTTGGGTAGGCCTATTATGCAAAATATTTTGGTTGTGAAGAGAAGAAAAGAATTATACATGTTTGGACTGACAAATTATTTCAGTTTTGACAGAAATTGTATTTTTTGGGTAAACCAACAGTATGTCGATTATTATTGTAAATGCATTTTGTAAAACTTTTTGCTGATATGTTAATATTTGAGAAAGTGCATTCTTTGTGTTTGATGCTCAAAAGGTTTTTTTACACCATAGCGCCATCCATGTATCACTTTTTTTCCATGCACTCATTCATGCATTTCTCTCACCTTTTACTCATTCACAGGAATGGCATTTAGCTTGGCCCAAAAAATACTATGTGCCTTTATTAGATTTCTAATGATTCTTAATGCAGTTAAGATGCAGAAGGAGCTTTGTAAAACAATTTAATCTGGACTGTTCTATCACAAAAGCCTAATTTTGGAAAAGGCAGAGCCAATCAGGGTCTTCCTCTCTCCACTTTAGACAGTAGTCCCTCACTGCAGAACATTCGAGATCCAGGGGTGAGTCGGGTAGGTTAAGGTATATGTAAAGTGGGAGGAGTTGGATCTAGAATCAGGGGGTGGAGATGGGTAGGTTTAGAGCCAGGGGCAGAGATGGGTAGGTTTAGGGATATGTAAAGTGGGAGGAGTTGGATCTAGATCCAACCCCACCCCTGGATCTTGTGTTCTGCAGTGAGGACCATCTCACTTTAGACCCAGATTAGTTATGTAACTTGTATTTTATCCTCTCTTGTCAAATCCCACTCACCATTGGCCAAGCTCATTTGCCTCCCCTGCTTCCCACATGATGTTTCTCTGTCCAGATATGGTTTATTCACTCCCAACAGAGAGCCCTCCATTTTCACTTGTAATGTTTGAGGAAGAGGGCCGTGTACTGTCCCTTTAAGACGGGAATACACTGGCCACCTCATTCGCTACATCATGTGAATGGAAAGTTTCACAAGTGTTCATAAAAGCAGCCTTGAACTGTAGCGCCCTCATGTGGACATCAGTCAACTAGCACTTTCTTTGTTTAAAGATGTATTAATGCAACTACTAACATCTCATGTAGATATTAGATTAATACACTCAAAAGCTAATTACCAGACACACAAGAAATTAATTTTATATGGTGTTATTAAAGATACAATTATGAATGTCTTTAGTTTGTGTTACACTGACATGAACCAATGTGTGTTGACATCTCAAAAACATAATTAATATGTTCTCTAAGAAACATACTTAATCCTAGCTTTATAAAACCCATCACTGCCGTCAGTTTCTTTTGTTGTCAGTGGTGATTTTTGTGGATTAAAGGTGACGTCAGTGCAAGTCTGTGGTGTTAGATGTGAGCTCTTGCGATTGGTTGTTTGTGGAGGGCGGGATAAACTGTGCTAATTGCCGCTCTATTGGCTGATCGATTTCTAACATGAACCTTTTTTGTCTTCTTCTTGAGGGTCACAGACGAACCTGAGAGAGTCTGCAGATCTCCGGTCACAAGGTGAGTGTTCCATATTCTTTTTAATACACAAATTTCACAGAGGGAGAAACATAAGCCACCCATCTCCCAATTATGGACCATTTTCTTCATTACAGAAAACAAGCAAGCAACTCAAACAGAAGAAAGACAGAAAATAGGTAGAGGAAAATGAACAATAATAGCATAAAGAATATCTAGATAAACGAACAAATGTTATTTGCTCAGTAAAGATGTAAAAACGTCCTCACATACTTTATTTTAACTCTGTTACTTCTCCTTAGCTACAGATACAGCTACAAAAAGTCAGGCTAAAAAATACAGGTAATTTCTAGCATGTGCTCTGTGCCATGTCAGATCAGACTAATAAGAATGTGACTGCTTTTTGTTAATTATTTAGAACTGTGTACTGTATGTATACTGTGCATCAAAACTAGCTTAGATATAATAGAGTTTGTTTAGACCTGTATTTGTCCTTCCCTTTACCTTTTCCATATTCACAATATAATATTCATTGAAAGTGGTTGGCTATTGCATTTTGAAAGTCACATTTCAGTTTTTTAAACATGGATGTTTGAATGACATTTTTTTTTTTTTTTCTGTGCTAATAGTGACCAGCTAATCTTAATATATATTAATGGTAAAAGTTGAATTTATTTGGAATGCAGTTTACATTCAGTTGAGATTTACATTGAGGTAGAATGTGTATGAGGCATATGAAGTGCATGACAGGTGATGTTTGGCTGCACAGGTTGTACTGATTTCAGTGTACACATAGTGCTCTACCTATACACTTTTTTCTATACTTTGCTTGATTATTATGTATTTTATTTCTATATTTGTATGTGCCCAATAAAGTAAGTATGAATGTTTTTTTACTCTACCATTCAAAAGTTTGGGTTTAGTAAAAAAAAATTTAAAGGAATTAATTATTTTATTCAGTTATGATGCATTAAATTGATGAAAAGTGACAGTAAAGACATAATGTTGAAACATTCTATTCATCCAAGAATCTTGAAAAAAAAAAATCATTAAGCAGCAAAACACTGATAAGAAAAACAATATGCACCAAATCAGCATATTACAATGATTTCTGAAGGATCATGTGACACTGAAGACTGGAGTAATGATGCTGAAAATTCAGCTTTGCATCACAAGAAAAAAATAACATTTAAAATATATATTCAAAATTATTTTAAATTGAAATAATATTTCAGAATATTGCTGTTTTTACTGTATTTTTGATCAATTAAATGCACCCTTGGTGAGCAAAATCTCACAGACACCAAACTTTTGAACGGTAGTTTACTCGTAGTCACCTTTAAAAAGGAATGGCATTCACGTTTTATTCAGGCCTTGCAAAATGTTCTACAGCCTTTTGCTGATAGTCACACTGAATTTAAACTGGTTTTGAAAATAGTTTTATTATCCTGAAGAACTCCAGTGTCTCCTGCAAGGTAACTGGTTTTAGTTTTTATCTAAACATTTTATCTAAACATTTCCTTTTTTTTATTGTAGAAGGGTTTCAAAAATATTTAAGATGTTTCTTTCAAACCATTTAGAATTATTTTATTGGTAACACTTCACCATAAGGTTCATTTGACATTAGTTAACGCATTATCGTAAACTAACAATGCACAATACATTTAAAGCATTTATTTATCTAGGTTAATGTTAATTTAATAATACATTTTTAACATTTCAAGATGTATCATTTCAGTTAAAGTTTAGTTAAAACTTTATTAAATTTTAATTAATGTAATATGATCTAACATGAATTAACAATGAACAATAGTGTATATTACAAATTAACGTTAATCTAGATTTTTAAATGTTGTTTAAAAAAAAGTTGTAATGCTCTACCTAATGTTAAGAAATTGAACCTTACTGTAAAAAGTGCTACCTTTTCTATTTACTGATCCCTGAAATTGATTAGCTTAGTTAAATAATATCACAGACTAGCAGTCCACACAGTTTAGTCAGTCTTTAAGAACTTTGGGTTTTTGCTCTTACAGATTTCTAATATATTTCTCTCTTGTTCCCCCTCCACCCCCCATCCGCCCACTCACGTCACCACCCACCTCCCATTTCTCCCCCATTTCACCACCTCCTCCCTCCACAGTCGCTATCTATCTGGGTATCAAAAAGCGGCAGAGCCCCGGACCCCCCGATGCGGCTGGGATGTGAGGGTGCGGAGCCCGCGGGACCCGGCCGAGGTGGTTCTGGCGCTGCGGGAGGCGGCGCAGGGCTGCGGTTGCCAGGTCCACCAGGCCGGGCCCTTCCTCCTCTCCTGCACCCATGGAGCCGCTGGATCCCGCGTTGCCTTCGAAGCAGAGGTTTGCCAGCTGCCCAACGGCCCCGCAGAGACCAGCGGTGTTCGATTTAAGCGCCTATGGGGGGCACCGCTTGCCTTTCGGGACATCGCCACCAAAGTGTCCAAAGAACTCGAACTCTGAGGGCAACAGGGGGTGGAGGGCAGGGACAAAAGCATGGGACAGAAAGATGGGATGATTGGAAGTAGCCCCGCCCACACCCCCGCCCCCTCTAAGCCTACAAAGACTGGCACACACACATTGAGAACTGGGCACCTGTTCACACAAAAGCCCTGCTGAAGGAACTCCCTTTACCGGGTCTGTTTTACCGCTGATTTTACCTGGTATCTTAGCCATGTTGTTTTGTAACACCGTTTTTTTTTTTTTTTGCGTGTTCACTCTGTACATTGTCAGTCCTTTTCAACTGCTGCTATTTAACTCATTTTTTGGTTTCTATTCTTCTGCTGTGCTGGCGAGAAGAGTATGTTTTATTTTATCCTCATTTCAGTAACCATATTCACAAAAAAACACGTGATGCCACACCATTTCGAACCGTAGACAACATGCGGAGCCGCTGACAATGCAAGTGCTGAAAGTGATAGCAATTTCTCCTAATTTTTTTTAATGATCTGTCCTTGTTGGTTGTTTTAGCCATCAAACTTGCCAGTGATGCAGGTTGAGTAAGTGATGTCTGCTTTCCTGAGCCTCCTTGTTTTTAGATTCGTCATATTACATGGTCACACCGTAGCACTTTAGGGCTGAGTGAGCAACATCACCTGTTTTAAAGCAGTTCTCCCTTGAAATGGTGCAATTTACCCTGTTGAGCCAAGTTGAGACACAGTGCTCTTTGTGTTGCTCTTGTATGTGTTACGCTGATGAGAAACCTCTGTTATCTTGCCGGAAGTGCACTCTGCTGAATGGCTACAAACAGACTGTTGACTTTGTTTATCTCTGATTTGACATAGTAAGTCCTCATCGTCAAGATTGGAATATGTCAGAGCTGTGCAATGTGAGAAAATGCAAGAATGATTAATACAATATTTGTCTGAAATCCAGTGATTTGTGTGTCTGTTTATTTAGTAGCTTTCTTTCTTTTTGTTTGCGTGGCAAACAAACACTTTTCAAACAGTTTGATTTAAATTTAACAAAGATATTTACATAATGAAGATTTTTAAAATATTAGGAATGTATAACAATGAGGGTATTATAATCTAAAATAATCAAATTAATTAATAATTAAAATTTTCAGTTAGTGAATTAAGTATAAGACATATTTACCATTGTACCAGCAATTTCTTTTAATTTATTGCAGGTTGGAAATTGTGTATGATTTTCAAATATACTAACACATTATAATTCAAGCAATCATTGATCTGGCTTTATTATAACCAAAAGAAATGACAAATCATGTTTGCTTGAATTATTGTTGACTGCCATTGTGCTATTCGGTACAAATAACTGATCTTTTAGTGCCTGTAATGTCTGTTGGTTCAGCTTAGCTGATTGAATTCATAAAGGTGTGCTTAAAGTTTCAATTAAATATTGACGTCCAGTTTTGAGAATTCTGAATAAATTCCCCACAATAATAGTCATAAATGTACATACATAAAATTTAAGTTTGTAGCTGTGTAGAGGTAAAAACCAAGACTTGCAAAGAATGTAAAGACTTAAAACAGGTTGATTGTTACATGGGGCTGTTTATTAACTTTGTACAACCAAAAAAAAATGAGTTTAGGTGAATACAACATAGCTAGGGTTTTCTAGCTATGTGGAGGTTTGATCCCAGGATGTTACAAGAGGAACAGGAAGATAAGGAAAAGTCCAAGAAAAAGAAGACGACAGGAAAGAAAGGAAGGAGGAAAAAAGTAGGAAAAAGGGAGCAGGGTGGATTGTCTCTTGGAAAAGTCAAGGTGGCATGACTGCATGAAAGAACAAATAAAAAAAGAAAAGCACTTTTGCCATTTTACTTCTGGGCAGGGATCATGTCATCGATGGACTCGCCCTTCTCCAGTTTCTTTTCCATTTCAACCATAAGCTTCACACCATCGACTACCAGCTGCACCTGCTGCACCTCGGAGGAGCCCAGACGGTCAGCGTTGGAGATGTCAAACACACCACCGACAGAGGCAGTGTCCACACCACCTGGATAATAAAGGTACGAAGAGTCGCTCAAATAGATGATCACAGTGTAACACTCTGCCATTTTATACGTTCAATGAATTCAAGCTCACCTGTGCCACGCTTCTGAAGACGCAGTCTGGTCAGGATCTCCTCGAATTTGGCATGTGTGCTGAGTTTAGGCAGCTTGACGTGCACACCACCACGAAGGCCGGTACCCAAGTTAGAGGGGCAGGTCAGGATGAAACCAAGATGCTCGTTCCACATGAAACCGTGGTTGTGCTTCTTGAAGACGTCCTCAATCTGCAATATACAAGGAGTCAGGCCTTTGGTTGCTCATCTTTGCATTAGATGGCCAAAAGATTAAAAGTACAGTCTGATTAGGTAGTAAATAATGGGATTTACCTTCTGCAGGCCAACGCAGAACCTCTTAAAGACCTCCTTCATGTTGCCACCCTTCTGCATGGAGATGACACGCAGGTGATCCTCCTCGTTCACCCACACAAGGAAGGTCTTGTTGTCGTTGTGCCAGATGCCTCTTGCGTCAGGCCAGTCGCGGGCCATGCCAGCAGCCAACAGCAGTGGGGACACAGGCTTGTCAAACAGGAAGTGGTCAGCAATGAGCTGCTCTTGCTCCTTGTCAGTCATGTCCTTCAGAGGGTAGTACTTGCCCTTGAACTCGCCATCCAGGCTGTTCAGAGCTGTGAGAGGAACAATGTGAATGTCAGTAAGACCAGGCATGTTGCTTTGTAGAAGTCAGTACATGACATGACTGAGACTCACCCTCAATGGACAGCTTCTCCACCTTTCTACGCTCACCACGGCTGTTGTGGGGAGGCAGGGTGATTCCCTTGATGCTGCGGCCGGTACGCACACGGCTGCTCAGAACGTAGTTGGGGTCAAGGTCATCACCACCCTGCACACAGGAAAACATCAACCATGGTACGAGTAAAACAGCCATGATCATGTAAAGAACTTTAGAGTACCTTCAGGTTCTCCCAGTTCAGATCAGTATGGTGCTTGTCGGTGGGCTTGTAGCCACTGTGACGGTCAGAAATGATGGGGTCGAACAGCTCCTTGAAGACTTCGTAGGACTCCTCGTCACCAGCCACACAACCAACAGTCATGATGAAGGGGTGGCCTTGAGTTAGGATTAAAAGGAAGTGCTTTATATATCTTCAAGAACAAATAAAGTGTTGTTTGTGGCATCTTTGAGAGATCGGCTGCAATGGGGGAACGTATTCAAACATGTTCTGCTTACCAGGGTTGTCCACACCGGTCTGGATGCAGTCATCCAGGGTGAATCCACTGGGAGTTGACTTGCCCCTAAGTTTGTCGTAGATGTCCTTAGTCAGGACCTTGGCCATATGGTTGTTGTGCAGGGAGAGGTCAGGGAACTCCTCTTCCAGAGCAAACTTCATCTTGTGATCGTTGTGGCAGTTCTTAGTCATGATTGCACTTTTTCCGATGACCTGCCACAAGACAAAAGTAAGGCAAATTGGCACCTATAATGTGCTTTTGGGACTAGGATAAGTCTGCAACTCTTGCAGACAGGGCTGTTATCAGGGTGGACAACCAGGAACATTGTCCCAGGCCTACTAAGGTCTTTTATGGTGTAGCTTACTCATTGGACCCAGGAATGAAGGTGAACCAATGGCCCTGCTTGCTGACATTGATGTTGAGAATTACGAACAGCTACCGATTTGTATTTAGACAAGGATAAGCCGCACTAGTATCCATAATAAGATGCCAGCAGTTGCAGAAACAGTTAATGCATACTATATTTCTGGTCCCAAGTAATCTTCAGTCTCTTAGTAACAAAATATGTTGCTTTTTCTAACCAGCACCTCATATTTCTACATGGAGTGGTGGCTGCATAGCTTGCATGCTTATATGCATCAGACAGCAGGTGATATTTTTAGCATGGCTGCCAAACTCCCATCACTCACAGCAGATAGCATTCACCTCTCTAGTTTCTGCTGGGGGTGGAGCATGTACACTCGCCCCATATGGTATTACGTCCACGTCAATTTAGCTTTTGCAAAACTTAATTTCTTTTTAATAATATTCGAAATATCAAAAATGCTTACAGTTTAGGAGTAATAAATCATACTATTCCATTTGTCTATATTCACAGGTTTTGCATAGAGTTGCATACAAAAAGAACGCAATGTCTGAGACATTATAAATAGACTTGAGTAAAATGCATCAGCTATGAACCCCAGATGGCATGACCTTGAACCAAAGTACAACAAGTGTCAAGCACACACAGATCATTCCTGCCATAGACAGCATATCTACTCCAGACTGCTCTTTTGTTAAGCTTCAGAGCCATAATGTATTGGAAAGCTATCAGGCAAGGACAAGCTTTCTGCAGACCTAGCATGAGCAAAGCATCTTCAAAAATATGAAACTGAGAATTTTTAACATTCCCACAATCAAGATAGTTTTTACACAAGAATCCAGAATCCAGTGCATGAGGGATCGAGTCATTAACACCAATGTGGTTTGATTAATTTGAATGGGGAAAAATTTGGATCAACCACACTGTAAGCCGCAATGTATTATGTCCTTTTTTTCTGAGGTTTTTCATGTTTCATCGAGTACCCCTTATTCCCACCCTTTGAAAATCTCTGAACCGTAGCTTAGTTTACCTGTATGGGAGAAAAGGTAACAGTCCTTGGGATCAGATCCTGTTCACCAAGCCAATGTAGGGGTTGCCCAACTTTGCTAGATGTCAGACCTTGGTTTATATACTTCAATGTTTGTTGCCCATTGGCTGCTCGGCTCTTGCATGCTTAAACCTGATTGGACAGCTGCACTCCTTGATAGGGGTTTCAAGTTCTAAAAGGAAAGAAGCTGCATCACAACACCCGAGACGGGCAGACAGCTGTCCTCACCCCCTCACAGTGGCCCGTTCCCAGTCCGTGTTCAGTTATGAAATAAACTCGAAGGCACTGCAGAAGCACAAATTGTCATTTTAATGAATTATAATGCATTTAGTTATTACTTTTATAATACTGTTGTGTTGAGGCCTAGCAAAATGTCTTTGCTACTTACTCCATTTTCTAAAGGAAATTGTAAAAAAAAAAAAAAAAAAAAAAAAAAAAACTAAATGAATCATAATTCATTATTGTTGTAAATGTATGATTTAGAATAGCCTTATATGGTACTTTAATAATATAAAATATTATTTACTTATGAAATACTGTACATTAATGGCTGTTCTCATTAAATAGTAGTTGACCCTGTATTCATCAGTGTCTTGTAATATATACTGAGAGAACGTAAGAGAAGGCATCATGTGTCCCTTGAGGTGAAGACACTTTGTACTGTACAGTACACACTAGTGTTCTCAGTGTCCAGTTAGTGAGCTCGACTGCTTAAAACCATTGCATGCAATATACAAACTGTGACTTATAGCATAATTTGAAAGATTTATTAACTAGATATACTACATACTATATGCTTTCAATACTGTGCATACAGTTTGGTCAATCTAAATTCTAATTCTAAATTGTTAATTTTTCACTTTTTAAATTTATGATTCCATTACTCCTTAGAAATAAGCATTGGAGTCATAAAAATTTGCTTAGTTCTCTCTAAAGCTCACTTGAATTTATTTTAGATTATTAGACATGATGCTATGGTGCCTTAGCGGTCAATCTGATTCTGAAAACTATGTCCTTAGGAGACAACTTTTTGTAAAAACTGTTTTTTTTTTTTTTTTCAAAATAGTCTATATTGCTATCAGAGGTGGGAAGTCCAGGGGTCAGAGAGTAAAAGTCCTGCCATATTTTTGTATTGAAACATTAATGAGATAAATAAGTGTTTAATTGAGTGATGATTGACCATTATTGAAGACACCTGATGATAACAAGCAGAATCACCAAAGGAGAAAATCACTATTTTTAAGTTACCATCATCGAGGTCAGGGTTTGTTTTAGTTGAGCTCTTGACCCTTGACTTTTTAATATTAGATTTTGTTTGGGCAGTTTTAACTACATTAAAACCAACCAGACAAGCAAAGTTGAAAGGTGGTGTTGGTTATGTTTTCACATAATAATTATTTGATCTGAATCATTGAATTCATTTAGAACCCAATCTTAGTTAGATTTACATTATTGATTACAGCAGCACTGTGATTCTACAGCAGAAGATCAACTTTATCAATACAATTATTTTTTTTGAAAGTTGTCCTTATCACAAAGAAAAAGATTTATTTTAGGCACACACAGACATCAAGAATCAGCGTATGAATCTCAATGACGGTGACAAGCAACATTAGAAAACAAGCTACTAAAAAGTCACAGAAAAACAGCAAAATTTAAATAGTGAGAATAAAGAAAATTACTAAAACAATTCAGCTCATAATTTATTCATGCAGCAATGCATGATGGGAGGCATGGATGAATTTTGATTGGTAGCACCCAGAATGCATTGCAACATGCTTTATTACTTCTCACCACTGTTGAGATTCACAGACTGATTCTTGATATCTGTGTGTTTAAATGAAACTTTTTTTTTAAATCAGAACTTTAAAAAATATATATATATTTTTGTATTGTAAAAGTTTATATTTTGCTGTAGAATCACAGTGCTGCTGTAATCAATAATGTAAATCCAACTAAGATTGGGCTCTAAATGAGTTCAGTGAATCAATCAAATAATGATTATGTGAAAACTTAACCAACACCACCTGATCATCTTTTAAGAGTTTTAAAATTGCCCAAACAAAATCAACAACAAGAGCTCAACTAAAAAAACCCTGACCTCGATGATGGTAACTTAAAAATTGTGATTTTCTCCTTTGGTGATTCTGCTTGTTATCATCAGGTGTCTTCAATAATGGTCAATCATCACTCAATTAAACACTTATTTATCTCATTAATGTTTCAATACAAAAATATGGCAGGACTTTTACTCTCTGACCCCTGGACTTCCCACCTCTGATTGCTATTATTGCCCTATGTTGTTATGTATGTAAATTACTTATTGTAAAGTGAAGTCAGAAGGCAGCTGCCTACAAATACATCCACAACCTGATGGTCTTGGAACTAAACCAGAAAACACTCTGGAGTTTTTTGATTAAGTTAAACTCCAGTGTGCATCCATTGGTTCATTAGTGGTTCCCACACTGGAAAATGCTTTAAGAGCACATGACTGAACATATGACAGGTGGGCAGAAGGTTCAGGAACCCTGTGGAGAGGGGGAAAAAACTCTATAACATCAGTGAAGCGACAGGTTTGTGAAGTACAGTACAGAAAGATGGAAGAGGACAAAACTCAACCATCCCCCCTACACTATATTAATACCCAGTGTCCAATTTCACAGTTGCACCCCTGCTATGTGTCCCAAAGTGACAAAATTAGTTTAACCATTATCCCCTTCTTGCTTATCTGCCAGATACTTATTCCTCAAAACATAAACTTATTTGTATCTAGACACTGATGTGATCTAAACTTCTTGTTTTACCTCAGGATTACTTGATATGAAAATAAGCACAAAAAAATGTTACGTCAGTCTATTTTGCTGATGACCAAATATTTGCAAAAAAAAAAAAGCATTGAGTTTTGTCTACTATAGTGCAGGAGATACTTTGGATTTGGTGGAGAAGTGAAGGGTTAAAAGGGGAAAGGAAAAAACTCAAGCTCACAGTCTGCTCCAAAATTAGCAGCCATGCATCCAACACCATAGCATGTCCTAGCAGTGAGAGAGGACAGCCACATAACTGCGTTGCCACCAGCCATGAGATAACGGGGTGAGTGGGGGTCCCCATAAACAGAGAAAACCCCCTCATCTCATAACAGCATACATGTATGTCTTTTAAGAAATGATAGTGGATAGGGGGTCGCTGCACAATGTACATGCAGAGTATCATATCTACATGCATGTTGATTGCATACTTCTAGGTGAATGTTTGAGACATTTATAGAAGGGTAAAAGAGTGATTTGACATAGAGAACCTTCTAAACGTTAGGTCTAGGGTTCTCCACAGCTGTTTGGACAAAAGGTATGTAGATGGGTTATAATGGTACCTTCTTTGGACCCCATGTGTAGGGCACGACCTCTGAAAGCTCTGTGTCAAAAATATAGCCACACTTAACAAGCTCTGTAAACTTCATTTCACTGAAATGGTTCTGAGAACAATTGTTCTTTTTATCTATGACCATAAAAGATAATGAACCTCATTGCTAATAAATGCCCTGCAAATTTTACTTTGGGTTGTTGCACTTGTCAATACCAGTCTGCACATTGTTATATAACTCAGTCAGCTGATTACCTTGAGATATATTTAGTCGAATATGTGTGATGGTCTCTTGCCATTCGATAGTTGTTGTATTTCAGGATTGTACAATGCACATGCTTTCAAACAAATTTACATGTGACATACATATTCAAATTTGGTTTGGTCTCCACTTCAGGTCTGAAAAGTTAACAGTTTAACCCAGCCAACTCAACATTCGAATTAGCAGTCAGTGACAAGCTGCTGGGGCCCAGGCAGATGTAACGAGAGACGTAATTGAGCTACAGTCTGGTTTTAACAGACAGCAAGTTTATTCCATTTGATCTTACATAACTAGTAGAGGTGGGACGTGTGTCCCATGATCGCATGACAAAGGTGCTGGACTGTGACCTTTGTATATTTCACTTTCTACGGTAAAAATGCTGTCATAAAATTAATCTAGCATAAAAAGTTGCTAGTTTTAAACACATTTGTACTTTAAAATGGTGATTTTGGCCTGTATTGCCTCTCAAGGGCTTGACTTTCTTGCATGACAATGTCATCATTTTGATATACTTCATTAACAGTATATTCAAATGATTGTTATAAAATATTTTTAATTATTAACTAGTTTTAATGACCAAAAGCATAATATTT